>NC_092092.1:86903422-87115922 GCF_045679555.1 Salvelinus alpinus | reverse complement strand
TCCTGTCTGATGAAGAATGTTTGTCCATAAGAAAGAGGGAAGGGACTGTGGCAGACAACTTGTGACCACTGTGGAACTGATAACTGGGATGGAAGTCTCCCCACCTAGGGAGGGGAGAAACCTTGGGCTTGTAGTAGATTGTGTTGCAGAATGTGATAAGCAATGTATGCATAGGAGAAGACCTGTGAACTATGTTGCCATTGTTTCTGAGAGGAGGAGGGACGTTTATGACGAAACATGAGGTATATAGACCAATGTACCGGAAATGATAAGCAGAGCTCTCTAAATAACCATTCCTGACAATTGTAGCTGGGCCTCCGCCTGATTCATTTCAACCAGTTTCCTACAAATTCTGGGTATCAGGCTGAGTAATCAATTCAATTGGGTTTATGAACACTGAGAACATAATTCTCGTGACAATGCCACAGCTAGATAAATAAATACTTAAATGTCTCCTCAAAATATGTAGCTGCATTTATCCAGGTTCAGTTAATGCTCTAAAAACCTCTCTGTCATTCTAGCATGAAATGACTGCAGTAAATGACTGTAATAAGCTGTTCTTTCATAGACATACAGACGACTACAGTCTGTGTGGTTAGTAAAGTGTTCACTCTCCTCTCCTCCTCTCCTCTACTCTCCTCTTCATCCTCCGCTCTGCTATCCTCCTCTCTCCTTCCCCTTTCTTCACCACTCCTCTCCTCTCCTCGCCACTCCTCTCCTCTCCTCCTCTCCCCTCTCTCCTTCCCCTTTCTTCACCACTCCTCTCCTCTCCTCGCCACTCCTCTCCTCTCCTCCAATCCCCCTCTCTCCTTCCCTTCTCTTCACCACTCCTCTCCTCGCCACTCCTCTCCTCTCCTCCTCTCCCCCTCTCTCTTTCCCTTCTCTTCACCACTCCTCTCCTCGCCACTCCTCTCCTCCTCTCCCCCTCTCTCCTTCCCTTCTCTTCACCACTCCTCTCCTCCTCTCCTCTCCCCCTTATTCCTTCCCCTCTCTTCACCACTCCTCTCCTCGCCACTCCTCTCCTCTCCTCCTCTCTCCTTCCCCTCTCTTCACCATTCTTCCCCTCTCCACACCTCTTCCTTTTCCTTTCCTATCGTCTTCTCTCCTCCCCTCTTCCTCCTTCTCTCCTCCTCTCCTCTCCTCCTCTCCCCCTCCACTCCAGGAAGCCACTGCTCTGGCATGCTGCCCCACCAACTCGCATCCCGCCCTGGCAACATGCTGTCAGTCAACCAGGAGATCCCTGAGGAGCTGGTGCAAACAGACAGCGCTCTACTCTGCCCCCTGCTGGCTGGGCAGATGTCTGTAAGTCACTCCGTCCCACTACTGGGGGGTATTTTTGTGATCACATTTAAATTTTTAATAACAACAAATGTCAGCATCCTACTGGACATTCTGTATTATAAGGAGCTCCCCATCCCAAGTCCTACTGGACATTCTGTATTACAGGGAGCTCCCCATCCCAAGTCCTACTGGACATTAAGTATTACAGGGAGCTCCCCATCCCAAGTCCTACTGGACATTCTGTATTACAGGGAGCTGCCCATCCCAAGTCCTACTGGACATTCTGTATTACAGGGAGCTTCCCATCCCAAGTCCTACTGGACATTAAGTATTACAGGGAGCTCCCCATCCCAAGTCCTACTGGACAGTCTGTATTACAGGGAGCTCCCCATCCCAAGTCCTACTGGACATTCTGTATTACAGGGAGCTTCCCATCCCAAGTCCTACTGGACATTCTGTATTACAGGGAGCTTCCCATCCCAAGTCCTACTGGACATTCTGTATTACAGGGAGCCCCCCAACCCAAGTCCTACTGGACATTCTGTATTACAGGGAGCTCCCCATCCCAAGTCCTACTGGACATTCTGTATTACAGGGAGCTGCCCATCCCAAGTCCTACTGGACATTCTGTATTACAGGGAGCTGCCCATCCCAAGTCCTACTGGACAGTCTGTATTACAGGGAGCTCCCCATCCCAAATCCTACTGGACATTCTGTATTACAGGGAGCTTCCCATCCCAAGTCCTACTGGACAGTCTGTATTACAGGGAGCTCCCCATCCCAAGTCCTACTGGACATTCTGTATTACAGGGAGCTCCCCATCCCAAGTCCTACTGGACATTCTGTATTACAGGGAGCTTCCCATCCCAAGTCCTACTGGACATTCTGTATTACAGGGAGCTCCCCATCCCAAGTCCTACTGGACATTCTGTATTACAGGGAGCTCCCCATCCCAAGTCCTACTGGACATTCTGTATTACAGGGAGCTCCCCATCCCAAGTCCTACTGGACATTCTGTATTACAGGGAGCTCCCCATCCCAAGTCCTACTGGACAGTCTGTATTACAGGGAGCTCCCCATCCCAAGTCCTACTGGACAGTCTGTATTACAGGGAGCTGACCATCCCAAGTCCTACTGGACATTCTGTAATACAGGAAACTACACTGGGCTTTCTCTATTCTTCTACAACTATATTATGTTTCTCACTAATAGTGCTGTACAAATAATAAGAATTAAGTTTCCATTTGGGATTGTGACTTTATGTTGATGTTAACCCAATCAGATCCATGATGGATTCCTGGTCCACGCCAGTGACCCCAACACATCCCAGAAGAGACGCTGTGGCTTAGTGATCCGATACGTCCCTACCTGTGCCTACCCTATACAGGTGAGAACTACTGTAGATATGTCTTTACCTGCTCCTACCCTATACAGGTGAGAGCTACTGTAGATATGTCTCTACCTGTATCTACCCTATACAGGTGAGAGCTACTGTAGATATGTCTCTACCTGTATCTACCCTATACAGGTGAGAACTACTGTAGATATGTCTCTACCTGTATCTACCCTATACAGGTGAGAGCTACTGTAGATATGTCTCTACCTGTATCTACCCTATACAGGTGAGAGCTACTGTAGATATGTCTCTACCTGTATCTACCCTATACAGGTGAGAGCTACTGTAGATATGTCTCTACCTGTATCTACCCTATACAGGTGAGAATTACTGTAGATATGTCTCTACCTGTATCTACCCTATACAGGTGAGAACTACTGTAGATATGTCTCTACCTGTGCCTACCCTATACAGGTGAGAACTACTGTAGATATGTCTCTACCTGTATCTACCCTATACAGGTGAGAATTACTGTAGATATGTCTCTACCTGTATCTACCCTATACAGGTGAGAATTACTGTACATATGTCTCTACCTGTATCTACCCTATACAGGTGAGAACTACTGTAGATATGTCTCTACCTGTATCTACCCTATACAGGTGAGAACTACTGTAGATATGTCTCTACCTGTATCTACCCTATACAGGTGAGAACTACTGTAGATATGTCTCTACCTGCTCCTACCCTATACAGGTGAGAGCTACTGTAGATATGTCTCTACCTGTATCTACCCTATACAGGTGAGAACTACTGTAGATATGTCTCTACCTGTATCTACCCTATACAGGTGAGAATTACTGTAGATATGTCTCTACCTGTATCTACCCTATACAGGTGAGAACTACTGTAGATATGTCTCTACCTGTATCTACCCTATACAGGTGAGAACTACTGTAGATATGTCTCTACCTGTATCTACCCTATACAGGTGAGAACTACTGTAGATATGTCTCTACCTGTATCTACCCTATACAGGTGAGAATTACTGTAGATATGTCTCTACCTGTATCTACCCTATACAGGTGAGAATTACTGTAGATATGTCTCTACCTGTATCTACCCTATACAGGTGAGAACTACTGTAGATATGTCTCTACCTGTATCTACCCTATACAGGTGAGAATTACTGTAGATATGTCTCTACCTGTATCTACCCTATACAGGTGAGAATTACTGTAGATATGTCTCTACCTGTATCTACCCTATACAGGTGAGAACTACTGTAGATATGTCTCTACCTGTATCTACCCTATACAGGTGAGAATTACTGTAGATATGTCTCTACCTGTATCTACCCTATACAGGTGAGAATTACTGTAGATATGTCTCTACCTGTATCTACCCTATACAGGTGAGAGCTACTGTAGATATGTCTCTACCTGTATCTACCCTATACAGGTGAGAGCTACTGTAGATATATCTCTACCTGTATCTACCCTATACAGGTGAGAACTACTGTAGATATGTCTCTACCTGTATCTACCCTATACAGGTGAGAACTACTGTAGATATGTCTCTACCTGTATCTACCCTATACAGGTGAGAACTACTGTAGATATGTCTCTACCTGTATCTATCCTATACAGGTGAGAACTACTGTAGATATGTCTCTACCTGTATCTACCCTATACAGGTGAGAACTACTGTAGATATGTCTCTACCTGTATCTACCCTATACAGGTGAGAACTACTGTAGATATATCTCTACCTGTATCTACCCTATACAGGTGAGAACTACTGTAGATATGTCTCTACCTGTATCTACCCTATACAGGTGAGAACTACTGTAGATATGTCTCTACCTGTATCTACCCTATACAGGTGAGAACTACTGTAGATATGTCTCTACCTGTATCTACCCTATACAGGTGAGAATTACTGTAGATATGTCTCTACCTGTATCTATCCTATACAGGTGAGAACTACTGTAGATATGTCTCTACCTGTATCTACCCTATACAGGTGAGAACTACTGTAGATATGTCTCTACCTGTATCTACCCTATACAGGTGAGAACTACTGTAGATATGTCTCTACCTGTATCTACCCTATACAGGTGAGAACTACTGTAGATATGTCTCTACCTGTATCTACCCTATACAGGTGAGAACTACTGTAGATATATCTCTACCTGCTTCTACCCTATACAGGTGAGAACTACTGTAGATATGTCTCTACCTGTATCTACCCTATACAGGTGAGAACTACTGTAGATATGTCTCTACCTGTATCTACCCTATACAGGTGAGAACTACTGTAGATATGTCTCTACCTGTATCTACCCTATACAGGTGAGAACTACTGTAGATATGTCTCTACCTGTATCTACCCTATACAGGTGAGAACTACTGTAGATATGTCTCTACCTGTATCTACCCTATACAGGTGAGAATTACTGTAGATATGTCTCTACCTGTATCTACCCTATACAGGTGAGAACTACTGTAGATATGTCTCTACCTGTATCTACCCTATACAGGTGAGAACTACTGTAGATATGTCTCTACCTGTATCTACCCTATATAGGTGAGAGCTACTGTAGATATGTCTCTACCTGTATCTACCCTATACAGGTGAGAACTACTGTAGATATGTCTCTACCTGTGCCTACCCTATACAGGTGAGAACTACTGTAGATATGTCTCTACCTGTATCTACCCTATACAGGTGAGAACTACTGTAGATATATCTCTACCTGTATCTACCCTATACAGGTGAGAACTACTGTAGATATGTCTCTACCTGTATCTACCCTATACAGGTGAGAACTACTGTAGATATATCTCTACCTGTATCTACCCTATACAGGTGAGAACTACTGTAGATATGTCTCTACCAGTATCTACCCTATACAGGTGAGAACTACTTTAGTGAGAACAAGCAAGGAAGTACAGAGCCTGGATGGGTGCCAACTGTGATGACCTCTCTTTTTCTGAAGGTTATCTGTCTAATTGGAGGCCTGTTCCCTTGTTATGTCTTTGGAAAGAGATGGAAACTCAATTCCAGTGCAAGTGCAGAGATCAGACTCAATGAATACGTGACCTCTGTGTTTCTGTCTCTCTCTCTGCAGGACCCAGACCGCCCCAGACGTTTCCATGCTACAGTGATGGCCAGTGGATCAGACCAGTTCAGTCACTTCTCCACCTAGCTATGATGAGCATTACACCACAACTACAACCATATCCATACTGATCGCATTACTGTATTACTGTCTGCTACTTAGAGGATCCTAATGATGCTGTGTTCACCTTGATGACTTACTGCTGTGTTCACCTTGATGACTTACTGCTGTGTTCACCTTGATGACTTACTGCTGTGTTCACCTTGATGACTTACTGCTGTGTTCACCTTGATGACTTACTGCTGTGTTCACCTTGATGACTTACTGCTGTGTTCACCTTGATGACTTACTGCTGTGTTCACCTTGATGACTTACTGCTGTGGTCACCTTGATGACTTACTGCTGTGTTCACCTTGATGACTTACTGCTGTGGTCACCTTGATGACTTACTGCTGTGTTCACCTTGATAACTTACTGCTGTGCCGCCACTATTTCACTTTTGCTAACTTGTGAATTTATACTGTGAGCTCCAACAGTATTGGTACAGTGACACGTTTTGTTGTTTTGTCTCTGTAGTCCAGCACTTCAGATTTTAAATGATGCAATGACTTTGAGGATGAAGGGAAGACTGTCTGCTTTGATTTGAGGGTATTTTCTTCCATATCGGAAGAACGGTTTAAAAATTACAGCACTTTTTTGTACATAGTCCCTCCATTTTAGGAGACCAAAAGTACTGGGACAAATTCACTTCTATGTATCAAACGTTTAGTATTTGGTCCCATGTTCATAGCATGCATTGATGCTGTTGACCCGGATCACTGGTTGCTGCGGAAAAGGAAGAGGTTGAAAGGGGGGTGAGTGTAACGGATGTGAAATGGCTAGCTAGTTAGCGGGTATGCGCTACTAGCGTTTCAATCAGTTACGTCACTTGCTCTGAAACCTAGAAGTAGGGTTTCCCCTTGCTCTGCAAGGGCCGCGGCTTTTGTGGAGCGATGGGTAACGACGCTTCGTGGGTGACTGTTGTCGTTGTGTGCAGAGGGTCCCTGGTTCGCGCCCGTGTCGGGGCGAGGGGACGCCGTAAAGTTATACTGTCACATTGCTTGTGACTCTACTAACTTGTTGGATGCATTTGTTGATTGTTTTGGTTGTGTTTCAGATTATTTTGTGCCCAATAGAAACGTTAAATAATGAAGGATTAGAATCGACTATGTTTCCAAACACTTCTACATTAATGTGGATGTTATCATCATTACGGATAATCCTGAATGAATCTTGATTAATGATGAGTGAGAACCTTACAGGCATAAACATCATACTCTCCAAAAATGCTAACCTCCCCTGTTATTGTAATGGTGAGAGGTTAGCATGTCTTGGGGGTATGATATAAAATGCTAACCTCCCCTGTTATTGTAATGGTGAGAGGTTAGCATGTCTTGGGGGTATGATATAAAATGCTAACCTCCCCTGTTATTGTAATGGTGAGAGGTTAGCATGTCTTGGGGGTATGATATAAAATGCTAACCTCCCCTGTTATTGTAATGGTGAGAGGTTAGCATGTCTTGGGGGTATGATATAAAATGCTAACCTCCCCTGTTATTGTAATGGTGAGAGGTTAGCATGTTTTCGGGGTATGATGTGTGCATCTATCTTTCACCCTCATCATTATTCACTAATCATTCAGGACTATATGTAGTCATGGTAACATCCAGGTAGAAGTGTTTAGAACCGGACATTCAAAATGCTGGAGTACAGAGCCAGAACAACACAGCATGTTTCACTGTCCCAATACTGTTGGAGCTCACAGTATCTGGGTCGGGCTGGGTTGGACTGGAGTCCATCTCCTGTTTCTATAGCGTGAACCAGAACGGGCCAAAGGGCAGGAGTCCATCTCCTGTTTCTGTACAGTGAACCAGAACGGCCCATAGGGCAGGAGTCCATCTCCTGTTTCTATAGCGTGAACCAGAATGGCCCATAGGGCAGGAGTCCATCTCCTGTTTCTGTACAGTGAACCAGAACGGACCATAGGGCAGGAGTCCATCTCCTGTTTCTGTACAGTGAACCAGAACGGACCATAGGGCAGGAGTCCATCTCCTGTTTCTGTACAGTGAACCAAAAGGCAAGCCACTCTGAAGCTGACCTGTTATTTTAGTGCATTGATAATGATAATAATAACATGTATAACATGTGACTGGAGGACAAATGGAATGCTGTATGAACATGTAGACTAATGTATCTGGGACGTCATGCTATATTAGATCTTAATGTGTCTTCTTGTGATTTACCTGTTGAATAAACCATCTCACTATACACTGGCATCTCTGTGGAACTTGGTGGGCCTTACTTTGTAAGTCACAACAAACTATTTTTCATTTGTCAAAAATTCCTGAATTGGGATTTTAACCAGTTGAATGAAAGGGCAAAATGTAGATATCCGCCTAAATAACATTCCCAAACATCATTATTTTTCATGAGTAGGCTACAAACAATAACGGGTAATGCTGCATAGCCTTAGAAAGGTCTGGAAATTCACTTACTGGTAAAAAATAGTTAGAAATTGATGATGTACATTGTACAAATATTATGAAAATCATAGATCTTTTCAGATAGGGCTTGAAATGAAGGAAATTATTTCTAAATATAGTAACAATGAAATGATAAACAACTTACTAAAGTTTTCACATTTCTTATAACTAAAATAAATATGATCAAAATTAGTGACAGTACAATATTAGCGCCCAACAAATTCTTCCGTGTTAAATCAACGGGCTCCCGAATGGCGCAGCGGTCTAAGGCATTGCTGTATCACAACCAGCCGTGATTAGGAGTCCCATAGGGTGGCGCACAATTGGCGCAGCATCGTCCGCGTTTGGCCGGTGTAGGCCGTCATTGTAAATAAGAATTTGTTCTTAACTGACTCGCCTAGTTAAATAAAGGTTTCACATCAACACTAACAGTGTTACATTTAACATTGGGCCAGTGTCTATACGGTCCAAACTTTTGAGTGTTAAATTAACACTGTACTCAGTGCAGATGCTGTTACACTTTGTCAGTGTTATGCAATAACACCTCATGTAGTAGTTTTAACACCAGGAAGTGTTTATAGTTGACACCAATGGTGTTATGCAATAACACCTCATATAGTAGTTTTAACCAGGAAGTGTTAATAGTTGACACCTATGGTGTTATGCAATAACACCTCATATAGTAGTTTTAACACCAGGAAGTGTTTATAGTTGACACCTATGGTGTTATGCAATAACACCTCATATAGTAGTTTTAACACCAGGAAGTGTTTATAGTTGACACCAATGGTGTTATGCAATAACACCTCATATAGTAGTTTTAACCAGGAAGTGTTTATAGTTGACACCTATGGTGTTATGCAATAACACCTCATATAGTAGTTTTAACACCAGGAAGTGTTTACAGGTCAGGTCTATTATTATACAGGCCAGGTCTATTATAATACAGGCCAGTGCTATTAAAATACAGGCCAGGTATATTATAATACAGTCCAGGTCTATTTTAAAACAGGCAAGGTATATTATAATACAGGCCAGGTCTACAGGCCAGGTCTAGTATAATACAGGCCAGGTCTATTATAATACAGACCAGGTCTATTATAATACAGGTCAGGTCTACAGACCAGGTCTAGCATAATACACGCCAGGTCTATTATAATACAGGTCATGTCTATTATAATACAGGCCAGGTCTATTATAATACCGGCCAGGTCTACTATTAAACAGGACAGGTCTACAGGCCAGGTCTAGCATAATATACGCCAGGTCTAGTATAATACAGGCTATGTCTATTATAATACAGACCAGGTCTATTATATTACAGGCCAGGTCTATTATTAAACAGGCCAGGACTACTAAAATACAGGCCAGGTCTATTATAATACAGGACAGGTCTATTATAATACAGGCCAGGTCAATTATAATACAGGCCAGGTCTATTATAATACCGGACAGGTCTACAGATCAGGTCTATTATATTACAGACCAGGTCTATTATTATACAGACCAGGTATATTATAATACAGTTCAAGTGTATTATAATACAGGCCAGGTCTAGTATAATACAGGCCAGGTCTATTATAATACAGACCAGGTCTATTATAATACAGGTCAGGTCTACAGGTCAGGAATATTATTATAGAGGCCAGGTCTATTATAATACAGACCAGGTCTATTATTATACAGACCAGGTCTAGTATAATACATGTCAGGTCTACAGGCCAGGTCTATTATTTTACAGACCAGGTCTATTATAATACAGGCCAAGTCTATTATAATACAGGCCATGTCTTTTATAATACAGGCCAGGTCTATTATTGAAAGGGCCAGGTCTACAGGTCAGGTCTAGTATAATACAGGCCATGTCTATTATAACACAGGCCAGGTCTATTATAATACAGAGCAGGTCTTTTGTAATACCGGCCAGGTCTATTATTAAACATGCCAGGTCTACATGACAGGTCTAGTATAATACAGGCTAGGTCTATTATAATATATGCCAGGTCTATTATAATACAGAACAGGTCTACAGGTCAGGTCTATTATTATACAGGCCAGGTCTATTATAATACAGGCCAGATATATTATAATACAGACCATGTCTATTATAATACAGGCCAGGTCTATTATAATACAGGCCAGGTCCATTATTAAACAGGCCAGGTCTACAAGCCAGGTCTAGTATAATACAGGCCATGTCTATTATAACACAGGCCAGGTCTATTATAATACAGTCCAGGTCTAAAGGCCAGGTCTAGTATAATACAGGCCATGTCTATTATAATAAAGACAAGGTATAATTTAATACAGGCCAGGTCTATTATAATAAAGACAAGGTATATTTTATTACAGGCCATGTCTAGTGTAACATAGGTCATGTCTATTATAATACAGGCCAGGTCTATTATAAAACAGGCCAGGTATATTACTATGCAGGCTAGCTCTACATGCCAGGTCTAGTGTAAAACAGGCCATGTCTGTTATAATCCAGGCCAGGTCAAGTATAATACAGGCCAGGTCTATTATAATACAGACCAGGTCTATTATAATACAGATCAGATATATTATAATAAAGACCAGGTCTATTATAATACAGACCAGGTCTATTATAATGCAGGCCATGTCTATTATAATACAGGCCAGGTCAACAGGCCAGGTCTAGTATAATACAGGCCAGGTTTATTATAATAGAGGCCAGGTCCAGGTCTAGTATAATACAAGTCAGGTCTACAGGTCAGGTCTATTATTATACAGGCCAGGTCTATTATAATACAGGCCAGGTCTATTTTTAAACAGGCCAGGTCTACAGGTCAGGTCTAGTATAATACAGGCCATTTCTATTATAACACAGCCCAGGTCTTTTATAATACAGGTCATGTCCAGGTCAGGTCTACAGGCCTGGTCTAGTATAATAGAGTCCAGGTCTAGTATAATGCAGGCAAGGTCTAGTATAATAGAGGCCAGGCCTATTATAATACAGGACAGTTCAATTAAAATACAGGCCAGGTCTATTATTAAACAGGCCAGGTCTACAGGCCAGGAATATTATACTACAGGCCAGGTCTATTATACTACAGGCCAGGTCTATTATAATAAAGGCCAGGTCTACGGGCCAGGTCTATTATTATACAGGCCAGGTCTATTCATATACAGGCCAGGTCTGTTATAATACAGGCCAGGTCTATTATAATACAGACCAGGTCTATTATAATACAGGCCATGTCTATTATAATACAGGCCATGTCTATTATTATACAGGCTATGTATACAGGCCAGGTCTATTATATTACAGACCAGGTTTATTATAATACAGGCCAGGTCTATTATAATACAGACCGGGTCTATTATATACAGGCCAGGTCTATTATAATATATGCCAGGTCTATTATATTACAGAGCAGGTCTATTATAATACAGGCCATGTATATTATAATACTGGCCAGGTCTATTATAATACAGGCGAGGTCTATATTAAGCAGACAAGGCCTAGAGGCCAGTTCTAGTATAATACAGGCCGGGTCTAGTATAATACAGGCCAGGTCTAGTTTAATACAGGCAAGAAATATTATAATACAGGACAGTTCTATTAAAATGCAGGCCAGGACTATTATAATACAAGTCAGGTCTATTATAATACAGACCAGGTCTATTATATACAGCCCAGGTCTATTATTATACAGGCCCGGTCTATTATAATACAGGACAGTTCTATTAAAATGCAGGCCAGGACTATTATAATACAGGCTAGGTCTACAGGCCAGGTCTAGTATAATACAAGTCAGGTCTATTATAATACAGGCCTGGTCTAGTATAATACAGGCCAGGTCTAGAATAATACAGGCCAGGTCTATTATAATACAGGACAGTTCTATTAAAATACAGGCCAGGACTATTATAATACAGGCCAGGTCTATTATAATACAGACCAGGTCTATTATATACAGCCCAGGTCTATTATAATACAGGCCCGGTCTATTTTAATACAGGCTAGGCTTACATGCCAGGTCTAGTATAATACAGGCCAGGTCTATTATAATACAGGCTAGGTCTAATATAATACAGGCCAGGTCTACATGTCAGGTCTATTATAATACACGAATATTATAATACAGGCCAGGTCTATTATAATATATGCCAGGTCTATTATAATACAGGCCAGGTCTATTAAAATACAGACCAGGTCTATTATAATACAGCCCAGGTCTATTATAATACAGGCCAGGTCTATTGTAATACAGGTCAGGTCTACAGGCCAGGTCTATGGCAATACAGGCCATGTCTATTATAATACAGGACAGGTCTAGTTTAATACAGGCCAGAAATATTATAATAAAGACAAGGTCTATTTTAATAGAGGCCAGGTCTATTATTATACAGGCTAGGCTTACAGGCCAGGTCTAGTATTATATAGGCCCGGTCTATTACAATACAGGCCAGGTCTATTATAATACAGACCAGATATATTATAATACAGGCCAGGTATACAGGCCAGGTCTAGTATAATACAAGTCAGGTCTATTATAATACAAACCAGGTATATTATAATACAGGCCTGGTCTAGTATAATGCAGGCCAGGTCTAGAATAATACAGGCCAGGTCTATTATAATACAGGACAGTTCTAATAAAATACAGGCCAGGTCTATTATTAAACAGGCCAGGTATATTATAATACAGGCCAGGTCTATTATAATACTGACCAGGTCTATTATAATACAGAACAGGTCTACAGGTCAGGTCTATTATTATACAGGCCCGGTCTATTATTATACAGGCTAGGCTTACAGGCCAGGTCTAGTATAATAGAGGCCAGGTCTATTACAATACAGGCTAGGTCTAATATAATACAGGCCAGGTCTACAGGACAGGTCTATTATTATACAAGACAGGTCTATTATAATACAGGCCAAGTCTATTATAATACAGGCCAGGTCTATTATAATATATGCCAGGTCTATTATATTACAGACCAGGTCTATTATAATACAGGCCATGTATATTATAATACTGGCCAGGTCTATTTTAATATAGGCTAGGTCTAATATAGTACAGGCCAGGTCTATTATAATACACGCCAGGTCCATTATATTACAGGCCATGTCTATTATAATACAGACCAGGTCTATTAAATTACAGAAAAGGTATATTATAAAACAGGCCAGATCTATTATAATACAGACCAGGTCTATAAAACTACAGATCAGGTCTATTATAATACAGGCCAGGTCTATTATAGTAAAGGCCAGGTTTACAGGCCAGTTCTATTATAGTACCGGCCATGTCTATTATAATACAGGCCAGGTCTATTATAATACAGGCCAGGTCTAATATAATACAGGCCAGGTCTATTAAATTACAGACCAGGTGTATTATAGTACAGGACAGGATTACAGGCCAGGTCTAGTATAATACAGGTCAGGTCTATTATAATACAGACCAAGTATATTATAATACAGACCAGGTCTATTATAATAAAGGCCAGGTCTAGTATAATACAGACCAGGTCTATTATAATACAGACCAGGTCTACAGGCCAGGTCTATTATAATACCGGCCAGGTCTATTATAATACAGGCCAGGTCTATTATAATACAGACCATGTCTATTATAATACAGACCAGGTCTACAGGCCAGGTCTATTATAATACCGGCCAGGTCTATTATAATACAGGCCAGGTCTATTATAATACAGACCATGTCTATTATAATACAGACCAGGTCTATTATAATACAGAACAGGTATATTATAATACAGGCCTGGTCTTTTAAAATACAGACCAGATATATTATAATACAGAACAGGTCTATTATAATACAGGCCACCTTGTCTCTATTATTTAACAGGCAAGTTCTATAATAATACAGGAAAGGTCTATTATAATACAGGCCAGTTCTATTATAATACAGGCCAGGTCTATTATACAGGCCAGGTCTGCAGGCCAGGTCTATTATAATACAGAGCAGGTCTATTACAGTACAGGCCAGGTCTATTATATTACAGGCCATGCCTATTATAATACAGGCCAGGTCTATTATAATTCATGCCAGGTCAACAGGCCAGGTCTATTATAATACAGGCGAGGTCTATTATATTACAGGCCATGTCTACAGGTCAGGTCTATTATTATACACGACAGGTCTATTATAAAACAGGCCAAGTCTATTATAATACAGGCCAGGTCTATTATAATTCATGCCAGGTCAACAGACCAGGTCTATTATAATACAGGCGAGGTCTATTATATTACAGGCCATGTCTATTATAATACAGGCCAGGTCTATTATAATACAGGCCAGATTTACAGTCCAGGTCTATTATAATACAGACCAGGTCTATTAAATTGAAGACCAGGTCTATTATAATACAGGCCAGGTCTATTATAATACAGACCAGGTATATTATAATACAGGCTAGGTCTATTATCATACATGCCAGGTCATCAGGCCAGGTCTGTTATTATATAGGCCAGTTCTGGTATAATACAGACCAGGTATATTACAATACAGGCCTGATGTATTATAATACAGACCAGGTCTATTATAATAAAGGCCACGTCTATTATAATACAGACCAGGTCTATTATAATACAGACCAGGTCTACAGGCCAGGTCTATTATAATACCTGCCAGGTCTATTATAATACCGGCCAGGTCTATTATAATACAGGCCTGATCTATTATAATACAAGCCAGGTCTATTATAATACAGACCTGATCTTTTATAATAAAGGCCAGGTCTATTATAATACAGAAAAGGTCTATTATAATACAGGCCAGGTCTACAGGCCAGGTAATTATAATAGAGACCAGGTCTATTATAATACAGTCCAGGTCTATTATAGTACAGGCCAGGTCTATTATAATACAGGCCAGGTCTACAGGCCAGGTCTATTATAATACAGACCATGTATATTATAATACAGGCCAGGTCTATTATAATACAGGGCAGGTCTATTATAACACATGCCAGGTCTACAGTCCAGGTCTTTTACAATACAGGCCTGATCTATTATAATACATTTACATTTACATTTAAGTCATTTAGCAGACGCTCTTATCCAGAGCGACTTACAAATTGGTGCATTCACCTTATGACATCCAGTGGAACAGCCACTTTACAATAGTGCATCTAAATCTTTTAAGGGGGGGGGGGGGGGGGGGGGGTGGAGAAGGATTACTTTATCCTATCCTAGGTATTCCTTAAAGAGGTGGGGTTTCAGGTGTCTCCGGAAGGTGGTGATTGACTCCGCTGTCCTGGCGTCGTGAGGGAGTTTGTTCCACCATTGGGGGGCCAGAGCAGCGAACAGTTTTGACTGGGCTGAGCGGGAACTGTACTTCCTCAGTGGTAGGGAGGCGAGCAGGCCAGGTCTATTATAATACAGACCATGTATATTATAATACAGAACAGGTATATAATAATAAAGGCCAGGTCTATTATAATACAGACCAGGTCTATTATAATACAGCCCAGGTCTATTGTAATACCGGCCAGGTCTATTATAATACAGGCCATGTCTATTATAATACAGACCAGGTCTATTATAATTCAAACAAGTTCTATTATAATACAGGCCATGTCTTTTATATTACAGGCCAGGTCTATTATAATACAGGCCAGGTCTATTATAATACTGACCAGGTCTATAGACCAGGTCTATTATAACACGGACCAGGTCTATTAAATTACAGACCAGGTCTTTTAATATACAGGCCAGGTCTATTATAATACAGGCCAGGTGTATTATAATATAGGCAAGGTATATTATAATACACGCCAGGAATATTATAACACAAGCCATGTCTATTATAATACAGACCCGGTCTATTATAATACAGGCCAGGTCTATTATATTACAGGCCAGGTCTATTATAAAACAGGCCAGATCTATTATAATATAGGCAAGGTATATTATAATACAGGCCAGGAATATTATAACACAAGCCATGTCTATTATAATACAGACCCGGTCTATTATAATACAGGCCAGGTCTATTATATTACATTGCAGGTCTATTATAATACAGTCCAGGTCTATTATAATACAGGCCAGGTCTATTTTAATACATGCCAGGTCTACAGGCCAGGTCTATTATAATACAGGCCAGGTCCATTATATTACAGGCCATGTCTATTATAATACAGACCAGGTCTATTAAATTACAGACAAGGTCTATTATAATACATGCCAGGTCTATTGTAATACAGGCCAGGTTTATTATAATACAGACCAGGTCTATTAAATTACAGACCAGTTCTATTAATATACAGGTCAGGTCTATTATAATACAGGCCAGGTCTAAAGGCCAGGTCTTTTATAAAACAGACCATTATAATACAGGCCAGGTCTATTACAGTACAGGCCAGGTCTATTATATTAAAGGCCAATCATATTATAATACAGGCCAGGTCTATTATAATACATGCCAGGTCTACAGGCCAGGTCTATTATAATACAGGCGAGGTCTATTATATTACAGGCCATGCCTATTATAATACAGGCCAGATCTATTACAATACAGGCCAGGTTTACAGTACAGGTCTATTATAATACAGACCAGGTCTATTAAATTACAGACAAGGTCTATTTAATACAGGCCAGGTATTTTATAATACAGGCCAGGTCTACAAGCCAGGTATTTTATAATACAGACCAGGTCTATTAAATTAAAGACCAGGTCTATAATAATACAAGCCAGGTCTATTATAGAACAGGCCAGGATTACAGGCCAGGTCTATTATAATACAGGCCAGGTCTATTATAATACAGGCCAGGTCTATTGTAATACAGGCCAGGTTTATTATAATACAGACCAGGTCTATTAAATTACAGACCAGTTCTATTAATATACAGGTCAGGTCTATTATAATACAGGCCAGGTCTAAAGGCCAGGTCTTTTATAAAACAGACCATTATAATACAGGCCAGGTCTATTACAGTACAGGCCAGGTCTATTATATTAAAGGCCAATCATATTATAATACAGGCCAGGTCTATTATAATACATGCCAGGTCTACAGGCCAGGTCTATTATAATACAGGCGAGGTCTATTATATTACAGGCCATGCCTATTATAATACAGGCCAGATCTATTACAATACAGGCCAGGTTTACAGTACAGGTCTATTATAATACAGACCAGGTCTATTAAATTACAGACAAGGTCTATTTAACACAGGCCAGGTATTTTATAATACAGGCCAGATCTACAAGCCAGGTCTTTTATAATACAGACCAGGTCTATTAAATTAAAGACCAGGTCTATAATAATACAAGCCAGGTCTATTATAGAACAGGCCAGGATTACAGGCCAGGTCTAGTATAATACAGGTCAGGTCTATTATAATACAGACCAGGTCTATTATAATACAGGCCAGGTCTATTATAATACAGGCCAGGTCATCAGGCCAGGTCTGTTATTATATAGGCCAGTTCTGGTATAATACAGACCAGGTATATATTAATACAGACCAGGTCTATTTTAATAAAGGCCAGGTCTATTATAATACAGACCAGGTCTATTATAATACTGTCCAGGTCTATTATAATACAAGCCTGACCTATTATAATACAAGCCAGGTCTATTATAATACAGACCAGGTCTATTATAATACAGACCAGGTATAATATAATACAGACCAGGTCTATTATAATAAAGGCCATTTCTATTGTAATACAGAAAAGGTCTATTATAATACCGGCCAGGTCTACAGGCCAGGTCTATTATAACACAGGCCAGGTCTATTACAGTACAGGACAGGTCTACAGACCAGGTCTATTATAATACAGACAAGGAATAATATAATACAGACCTGGTCTATTATAATACAGGCTAGGTCTACAGGCCAGGTCTATTATAACACAGACCAGTTCTATTAAATTACAGACAAGGTCTATTATAATACATGCCAGGTCTATTGTAATACAGGCCAGGTTTATTATAATACAGACCAGGTCTATTAAATTACAGACCAGTTCTATTAATATACAGGTCAGGTCTATTATAATACAGGCCAGGTCTAAAGGCCAGGTCTTTTATAAAACAGACCATTATAATACAGGCCAGGTCTATTACAGTACAGGCCAGGTCTATTATATTAAAGGCCAATCATATTATAATACAGGCCAGGTCTATTATAATACATGCCAGGTCTACAGGCCAGGTCTATTATAATACAGGCGAGGTCTATTATATTACAGGCCATGCCTATTATAATACAGGCCAGATCTATTACAATACAGGCCAGGTTTACAGTACAGGTCTATTATAATACAGACCAGGTCTATTAAATTACAGACAAGGTCTATTTAATACAGGCCAGGTATTTTATAATACAGGCCAGGTCTACAAGCCAGGTCTTTTATAATACAGACCAGGTCTATTAAATTAAAGACCAGGTCTATAATAATACAAGCCAGGTCTATTATAGAACAGGCCAGGATTACAGGCCAGGTCTATTATAATACAGGCCAGGTCTATTGTAATACAGGCCAGGTTTATTATAATACAGACCAGGTCTATTAAATTTCAGACCAGTTCTATTAATATACAGGGCAGGTCTATTATAATACAGGCCAGGTCTAAAGGCCAGGTCTTTTATAAAACAGACCATTATAATACAGGCCAGGTATATTACAGTACATGCCAGGGCTATTATATTAAATGCCAATCATATTATAATACAGGCCAGGTCTATTATAATACATGCCAGGTCTACAGGCCAGGTCTATTATAATACAGGCGAGGTCTATTATATTACAGGCCATGCCTATTATAATACAGGCCAGATCTATTACAATACAGACCAGGTTTACAGTACAGGTCTATTATAATACAGACCAGGTCTATTAAATTACAGACAAGGTCTATTTAATACAGGCCAGGTATTTTATAATACAGGCCAGGTCTACAAGCCAGGTCTTTTAAAATACAGACCAGGTCTATTAAATTAAAGACCAGGTCTATAATAATACAAGCCAGGTCTATTATAAAACAGGCCAAGATAACAGGCCAGGTCTAGTATAATACAGGTCAGGTCTATTATAATACAGGCCAGGTCATCAGGCCAGGTCTGTTATTATATAGGCCAGTTCTGGTATAATACAGACCAGGTATATATTAATACAGCCCAGGTCTATTTTAATAAAGGCCAGGTCTATTATAATACAGACCAGGTCTATTATAATACTGTCCAGGTCTATTATAATACAGGCCTGACCTATTATAATACAAGCCAGGTCTATTATAATACAGACCAGGTCTATTATAATACAGACCAGGTATAATATAATACAGACCAGGTCTATTATAATAAAGGCCATTTCTATTGTAATACAGAAAAGGTCTATTATAATACCGGCCAGGTCTACAGGCCAGGTCTATTATAACACAGGCCAGGTCTATTACAGTACAGGACAGGTCTACAGACCAGGTCTATTATAATACAGACTAGGAATAATATAATACAGACCTGGTCTATTATAATACAGGCTAGGTCTACAGGCCAGGTCTATTATAACACAGACCAGTTCTATTAAATTACAGACCAGGTCTATTAATAGACAGGCCAGGTCTATTATAAAACTGGCCAGGTCTACAGGCCAGGTTTATTATAATACAGACCAGGTCTATTAAATTACAGACCAGTTATATTATATTACAGGCCAGGTCTATTTTAGTACAGGCCAGGTCTATTATAATACAGGCCAGGTCTACAGGCCAGGTCTATTGTAATACAGGCAAGGTCTATTATAATACAGACCATGTATAATATAATACAGGCCAGGTCTATTATAATACAGACCATGTCTATTATAATACATAACAGGTATATTATAATAAAGGCCAGGTCTATTATAATACATGCCAGGTCTACAGGCCAGGTCTGTTATAATACAGGCCAGGTCTATTATAATACAGGCCTGATCTATTATAATACAGGCCAGGTCTATTATAACAAAGGGCAGGTCTATTATAATATAGACCAGGTCTATTATAAAACCGGCCAGGAATATTTTAATACAGGCCAGTTCTATTATACTACACGCCAGGTCTATTATAATACCGGCCAGGTCTATTATAATACAGGCCAGGTATTTTATAATGAACACCAGGTTTATTATAATACAGGCCTGATCTATTGTAATGCAGGCCAGGTCTATTATAATACAGGCCAGGTCTATTATAATACAGGCCAGGTCTATTATAGTACAGGCCAGGTCTATTATAATACAGGCCAGGTCTACAAGCCAGGTCTATTATAATACAGACCATGTATATTATAATACAGGCCAGGTCTATTATAATACAGGGCAGGTCTATTATAATACATGCCAGGTCTACAGTCCAGGTCTTTTACAATACAGGCCTGATCTATTATAATACAGGCCAGGTCTATTATAATACAGACCATGTATATTATAATACAGAACAGGTATATAATAATAAAGGCCAGGTCTATTATAATACAGACCAGGTCTATTGTAATACCGGCCAGGTCTATTATAATACAGGCCATGTCTATTGTAATACAGACCAGGTCTATTATAATTCAAACAAGTTCTATTATAATACAGGCCAGGTCTTTTATATTAGAGGCCAGGTCTACTATAATACAGGCCAGGTCTATTATAATACTGACCAGGTCTATAGGCCAGGTCTATTATAACACGGACCAGGTCTATTAAATTACAGACCAGGTCTTTTAATATACAGGCCAGGTCTATTATAAAACAGGCCAGGTGTATTATAATAAAGACCAGGTCTATTAAATTACAGACCAGGTCTAATATTATACAGGCCAGGTCTTCTATAATAGAGGCCAGGTCTATTATAATACAGGCCTGATCTATTATAATACAAGCCAAGTCTATTATAATACAGACCAGGTCTATTATAATGCAGACCAGGTATAATATAATACAGACCAGGTATATTATAATACAAGCCAAGTATATTATAATACAGACCAGGTCTATTATAATGCAGACCAGGTATTTTATATTACAGACAAGGTCTATTAAATTACAGGCCAGGTCTATTATAATACAGGCCATGTCTATTATAATAAAGACCAGGTCTATTATAATACAGGTCATGTCTACAGGCCAGGTCTATTATAATACAGGCCAGATCTATTATAATACAGACCTGGTCTACAGGCGCCAGGTCTATTATAATACGGGTCAGGTATAGTATAATATAGGTCAGGTCTATTATAATACAGACCAGGTCTATTATAAAACAGGCCAGGTCTATTATAATGCAGGCCATGTCTATTATAATACAGGCCTGACCTATTACAATACAAGCCAGGTCTATTATAATACAGACCAGGTCTATTATAATACAGACCAGGTATAATATAATACAGACCAGGTCTGTTATAATAAAGACAATTTCTATTGTAATACAGAAAAGGTCTATTATAATACCTGCCAGGTCTACAGGCCAGGTCTATTATAACACAGGCCAGGTCTATTACAGTACAGGACAGGTCTACAGACCAGGTCTATTATAATACAGACTAGGAATAATATAATACAGACCTGGTCTATTATAATACAGGCTAGGTCTACAGGCCAGGTCTATTATAACACAGACCAGTTCTATTAAATTACAGACCAGGTCTATTAATAGACAGGCCATGTCTATTATAAAACTGGCCAGGTCTACAGGCCAGGTTTATTATAATACAGACCAGGTCTATTAAATTACAGACCAGGTATATTATATTACAGGCCAGGTCTATTTTAGTACAGGCCAATTCTATTATAATACAGGCCAGGTCTACAGGCCAGGTCTATTGTAATACAGGCAAGGTCTATTATAATACAGACCATGTATATTATAATACAGGCCAGGTCTATTATAATACAGGCCAGGTCTATTATAATACATGCCAGGTCTACAGTCCAGGTCTTTTATAATACAGGCCTGATCTATTATAATACAGGCCAGGTCTATTATAATACAGACCATGTCTATTATAATACATAACAGGTATATTATAATAAAGGCCAGGTCTATTATAATACATGCCAGGTCTACAGGCCAGGTCTGTTATGATACAGGCCAGGTCTATTATAATACAGGCCAGGTCTATTATAATACAGGCCTGATCTATTATAATACAGGCCAGGTCTATTATAACAAAGGGCAGGTCTATTATAATATAGACCAGGTCTATTATAAAACCGGCCAGGAATATTGTTATACAGGCCAGTTCAATTATACTACAGGCCAGGTCTATTATAATACCGGCCAGGTCTATTATAATACAGGCCAGGTATTTTATAATACAGACCAGGTTTATTATAATACAGGCCTGATCTATTGTAATGCAGGCCAGGTCTATTATAATACAGGCCAGGTCTATTATAATACAGGCCAGGTCTATTATAGTACAGGCCAGGTCTATTATAATACAGGCCAGGTCTAAAGGCCAGGTCTATTATAATACAGACCATGTATATTATAATACAGGCCAGGTATATTATAATACAGGGCAGGTCTATTATAATACATGCCAGGTCTACAGTCCAGGTCTTTTATAATACAGGCCTGATCTATTATAATACAGGCCAGGTCTATTATAATACAGACCATGTATATTATAATACAGAACAGGTATATAATAATAAAGGCCAGGTCTATTATAATACAGACCAGGCCTATTATAATACAGACCAGGTCTATTAAAATACAGGCCATGTCTATTATAATACAGACCAGGTCTATTATAATTCAAACAAGTTCTATTATAATACAGGCCAGGTTTTTATATTAGAGGCCAGGTCTATTATAATACAGGCCAGGTCTATTATAATACAGACCAGGTCTATTATAATGCAGACCAGGTATTTTATAATACAGACAAGGTCTATTAAATTACAGGCCAGGTCTATTATAATACAGGCCATGTCTATTATAATACAGATCAGGTCTAGTATAATACAGGCCAGGTCTATTATAATACAGGCCAGGTCTATTATAATAAAGACCAGTTCTATTATAATACAGGCCTGGTCTATTATAATACAGGCCTGATCTATTATAATACAGGCCAGGTCGATTATAATACAGACCAGGTATATTATAATATAGACCAGGTCTATTATAATACAGGCCAGGTTTACAGGCCAGGTCTATTACAGTTCAGGACAGGTCCAAAGACCAGGTCTTTTATAAAACAGGCCAAGTCTATTATAATAAAGGACATGTCTACAGGTCAGGTGTATTATAGTACATGCCAGGTCTATGATAATACAGGCCGGGTCTATAGGCCAGGTCTATTACAAAACAGACCAGGTACATTATAATACAGACCAGGTCTATTATAATACAGGCCATGTCTATTATAATAGACATGGCCTGCGCCATGCCTCTGGCGCCGAAACGAGATGGCCGCCTCGCTTCGCGT
This sequence comes from Salvelinus alpinus, assembly GCF_045679555.1. Taxonomy (NCBI): domain Eukaryota; kingdom Metazoa; phylum Chordata; class Actinopteri; order Salmoniformes; family Salmonidae; genus Salvelinus; species Salvelinus alpinus. The sequence goes on along the minus strand of NC_092092.1, from coordinate 87,092,238 downwards.
TCCTTGGAAAATATGCAGTATTTTGTTTTTTTATGTGTTATTTCTTACATCGGTACCCCAGGTAATCTTAGGTTTCATTACATACAGTCGGGAGGAACTACTGAATATACGATTAACGTCAACTCATCATCGTTCCTACCAGGAATATGACTTTCCCGAAACGGATCCAGTGTTTTGCCTTCCACCCAATACAATGGATCTGATCCCAGCCGGCGACCCTGTGCGACGCCGTAAAAGGGGCAAACGAGGCGGTCTCCTGGCCAGGCTTCGGAGACGGGCACATCGCGCTCCACTCCCTAGCATACTACTCGCCAATGTCCAGTCTCTTGACAATAAGGTTGATGAAATCCGAGCACGGGTAGCATTCCAGAGAGACATCAGGGATTGCAACGTGCTCTGCTTCACGGAAACATGGCTAACTCAAGAGACGCTAACGGAGTCGGTGCAGCCAGCTGGTTTCTTCATGCATCGCGCCGACAGAAACAAACATCTTTCCGGTAAGAAGAGGGGCGGGGGGGGTATGCCTTATGATTAACGAGACGTGGTGTGATCATCATAACAACACACAGGAACTCAAGTCATTCTGTTCACCTGATCTAGAACTCCTCACAATCAAATGTCGACCGCATTATCTACCAAGGGAATTCTCTTCAATCATAATCACAGCCGTATATATTCCCCCCCAAGCAGACACATCGATGGCCCTGAACGAACTTTATCTGACTCTTTGTAAACTGGAAACCACACACCCTGAGGCTGCATTCATCGTAGCTGGGGATTTTAACAAGGCTAATCTAAAAACAAAACTCCCTAAATTCTATCAGCATATCGATTGTGCTACCAGGGCTGGAAAAACCCTAGATCATTGTTATACTAATTTCCGCGACGCATATAAGGCCCTCCCCCGCCCCCCTTTCGGAAAAGCTGACCACGACTCCATTTTGTTGATTCCAGCCTACAAACAGAAACTAAAACAACAAGCTCCCGCGCTCAGGTCTGTTCAACGCTGGTCCGACCAATCTGAATCCACGCTTCAAGACTGCTTCGATCACGCGGATTGGAATATGTTCCGCATTGCGTCCAACAACAATATTGACGAATATGCTGATTCGGTGAGCGAGTTCATTAGGAAGTGCATTGACGATGTCGTACCCACAGCAACGATTAAAACATTCCCAAACCAGAAACCGTGGATTGACGGCAGCATTCGCGTGAAACTGAAAGCGCAAACCACTGCTTTTAACCAGGGCAAGGTGACCGGAAGCATGACCGAATACAAACAGTGTAGCTATTCTCTCCGCAAGGCAATCAAACAGGCTAAGTCCCAGTACAGAGATAAAATCGAGTCGCAATTCAACAGCTCAGACACAAGAGGTATGTGGCAGGGTCTACAGTCAATCACGGATTACAAAAAGAAAACCAGCCCCGTCGCGGACCAGGATGTCTTGCTCCCAGACAGGCTAAACAACTTTTTTGCCCGCTTTGAGGACAATACAGTGCCACTGACACGGCCCCCTACCAAAACCTGCGGGCTCTCCTTCACTGCAGCCGAGGTGAGTAAAACATTTAAACGTGTTAACCCTCGCAAGGCTGCAGGCCCAGACGGCAATCCCAGCCGCGTCCTCAGAGCATGCGCAGACCAGCTGGCTGGTGTGTTTACGGACATATTCAATCAATCCTTATCCCAGTCTGCTGTTCCCACATGCTTCAAGAGGGCCACCATTGTTCCTGTTCCCAAGAAAGCTAAGGTAACTGAGCTAAACGACTACCGCCCCGTAGCACTCACTTCCGTCATCATGAAGTGCTTTGAGAGACTAGTCAAGGACCATATCACCTCCACCCTACCGGACACCCTAGACCCACTCCAATTTGCTTACCGACCCAATAGGTCCACAGACGACGCAATCGCAACCACACTGCACACTGCCCTAACCCATCTGGACAAGAGGAATACCCATGTGAGAATGCTGTTCATCGATTACAGCTCAGCATTTAACACCATAGTACCCTCCAAACTCGTCATCAAGCTCGAGACCCTGGGTCTCGACCCCGCCCTGTGCAACTGGGTCCTGGACTTCCTGACGGGCCGCCCCCAGGTGGTGAGGGTAGGTAACAACATCTCCACCCCGCTGATCCTCAACACTGGGGCCCCACAAGGGTGCGTTCTGAGCCCTCTCCTGTACTCCCTGTTCACCCACGACTGCGTGGCCATGCACGCCTCCAACTCAATCATCAAGTTTGCGGATGACACTACAGTGGTAGGCTTGATTACCAACAACGACGAGACGGCCTACAGGGAGGAGGTGAGGGCCCTCGGAGTGTGGTGTCAGGAAAATAACCTCACACTCAACGTCAACAAAACAAAGGAGATGATTGTGGACTTCAGGAAACAGCAGAGGGAGCACCCCCCTATCCACATCGACGGGTCAGTAGTGGAGAAGGTGGAAAGTTTTAAGTTCCTCGGTGTACACATCACGGACAAACTGAATTGGTCCACCCACACAGACAGCGTCGTGAAGAAGGCGCAGCAGCGCCTCTTCAACCTCAGGAGGCTGAAGAAATTCGGCTTGTCACCAAAAGCACTCACAAACTTCTACAGATGCACAATCGAGAGCATCCTGTCAGGCTGTATCACCGCCTGGTACGGCAACTGCTCCGCCCACAACCGTAAGGCTCTCCAGAGGGTAGTGAGGTCTGCAGAACGCATCACCGGGGGCAAACTACCTGCCCTCCAGGACACCTACACCACCCGATGTCACAGGAAGGCCATAAAGATCATCAAGGACAACAACCACCCAAGCCACTGCCTGTTCACCCCGCTATCATCCAGAAGGCGAGGTCAGTACAGGTGCATCAAAGCAGGGGCCGAGAGACTGAAAAACAGCTTCTATCTCAAGGCCATCAGACTGTTAAACAGCCACCACTAACATTTAGCGGCCGCTGCCAACATACTGACTCAACTCCAGCCACTTTAAAAATGGGAATTGATGGAAATTATGTAAAAATGTACCACTAGCCACTTTAAACAATGCCACTTAATATAATGTTTACATACCCTACATTACCCATCTCATATGTATATACTGTACTCTATATCATCTACTGCATCTTGCCATCTTTATGTAATACATGTACCACTAGCCACTTTAAACTATGCCACTTTATGTTTACATACCCTACAGTACTCATCTCATATGTATATACCGTACTCTATACCATCTACTGCATCTTGCCTATGCCGTTCTGTACCACCACTCATTCATATATCTTTATGTACATATTCTTTATCCCTTTACACTTGTGTGTGTATAAGGTAGTAGTTGTGGAATTGTTAGGTTAGATTACTTGTTGGTTATTACTGCATTGTCGGAACTAGAAGCACAAGCATTTCGCTACACTCGCATTAACATCTGCTAACCATGTGTATGTGACTAATAAAATTTGATTTGATTTGATTTGATAATACAGGCCAGGTCTAAAGGACAGGTCTAGTATAATACAGACCAGGTCTTTTATATTACAGACCAGGTCTATTTTAATACAGACAATGTCTATTATAATACAGGCCAGGTCTACAGGCCAGGTCTAGAATAATACAGGCCATGTCTATTATAATACAGGCCAGGTCTAAAGGCCAGGTCTAGTATAATACAGGCCAGGTCTATTATAATACAGACCAGGTCTATTATAATACAGACCAGGTCTAGTATAATACAGGCCAGGTCTACAGGCCAAGGTGTTATTATACAGGCCAGGTCTATTATAATACAGGCCTGATCTATTATAATACAGGCCAGGTCTATTATAATACAGGCCTGATCTATTATAATACAGGCCAGGTCTACAGGCCAGGTCTATTATAATACAGGCCAGGTCTATTATAATACAGGCCAGGTCTATTATAATACAGGCCTGATCTATTATAATACAGGCCAGGTCTATTATAATACAGGCCTGATCTATTATAATACAGGCCAGGTCTACAGGCCAGGTCTATTATAATACAGGCCAGGTCTATTATAATACAGGCCTGATCTATTATAATACAGACCAGGTGTATTATTGTAACGGAACTCTAATTCCTCCTCCTCCTCGGACGAGGAGAGGAGAGAGGGATCTGAAGACCAATGTGCAGCGAGGTATGATGACATAACTGATATTTATTGAATTACGAAACGAACACGAAAACACTTGAAAATTACAAAATAACAATCACGACGTAGACAGACCTGAACATGGAACTTACATACAACATGAAGAACGCACGAACAGGTACACGACTACAAACAAACGCTACAGTCCCGTGTGGCACGAACATACATACAGACACAGGAGACAACCACCCACAACGAACACTGTGAAACAACCTCCCTATGTATGTCTCTCAATCAGAGGAAAACGAAAACACCTGCCTCTGATTGAGAGCCATACAAGGTCAATTAAACCTGACACTTAACATAGAACAAACAACACAGACTGCCCACCCAGCTCACGTCCTGACCCACTAAACACAACAATACCAAAGGAAAACAAGGTCAGGAACGTGACATTACCCCCCCCCCAAGATGCGGACTCCGGCCGCAAAACTCAACCTCAAGGGGAGGGTTTGGGTGGGCATCTGTCCACGGTGGCGGCTCCGGCTCCGGACGCTGTCCCCATACCACCATAGTCACTCCCCGCTTCTGTGGCCTCCTCAAGGTGGCGACCCTCGCCACCGACCTTGGACTGGGAACCCTAGACATGGGTCCCGCTGGATTTAGGGGCAGCCCCGGACTGAGGGACGGCAGCTCCGGACTGAGGGACAACACCGGACTGGCTGGCGGATCCTGGCTGGCTGGCTCTGGCGGATCCTGGCTAGCTGGCTCTGGCTGGTCCTGGCTGGACGGCTCTGGCTGGTCCTGGCTGGACGCCTCTGGCTGGTCCTGGCTGGACGGCTCTGGCTGGTCCTGGCTGGACGGCTCTGGCTGGTCCTGTCTGGCTGGCGGCTCTGGCAGATCCGGTCTGGCGGAAGGCTCTGGCTGATCCGGTCTGGCGGAAGGCTCTGGCTGATCCGGTCTGGCGGAAGGCTCTGGCTGATCCGGTCTGGCGGAAGGCTCTGGCTGATCCGGTCTGGCGGAAGGCTCTGGCTGATCCGGTCTGGCGGAAGGCTCTGGCTGATCCGGTCTGGCGGAAGGCTCTGGCTGATCCGGTCTGGCGGACGGCTCTGGCTGATCCGGTCTGGCGGACGGCTCTGTAGGCTCATGGCAGACGGGCGGCTTTGCAGGCTCATGGCAGACGGGCGGCTTTGCAGGCTCATGGCAGACGGGCAGTTCAGGCACCGTTGGGCAGACGGGCAGTTCAGGCGCCGTTGGGCAGACTGGCAGTTCAGGCGCCGCTGGGCAGACGGGCAGCTCAGGCGCCGCTGGGCAGACGGGCACACCTGTATGGAGGAGACGGAGAGACAGCCTGGTGCGTGGGGCTGCCACAGGACCCACCAGGCTGGAGAGACCTACAGGAGGCTTGATGTTAAGAGGCACCTGAAGGACCGGGCTGTGGGGGAGTACTGGAGCTCTGGTGCGCAGCCTTGGCACCACTCCCCCAGGCTGGAATACTACACCAGCCCGTACCCTCCAGAGTGCAGGCACAGGTTGAACCGGGCTGTGGATGAGCACTGGAGATCTAGTGCCTACTACACGCACCTCTCCCTTAGGCTCCACTCCCACATTTGCCCGGTATGAGCGGAGCGTAGGCATAGGACGCACTGCACCCTCCCAGCGCCCCGGAGACACAGCACGCAGAGCCGGCGAAGGATACCCTGGACCGAAACTGCGTACCGGAGACCAGACGCGCTGAGCAGGCACAATACGCCCTGGCTGGATGCCCACACTCACATGACACTTTCGGGGGGCTGCTCTATAGCGCACCGGGCTATGGGCACGCACTGGCGACACCGTGCGCTTAACCGCATAACACGGTGCCTGACCAGTGACGCGTTGCTTATAATAAGCACGAGGAGTGCGCTCAGGTCTGCTACCTGGCTTAGCCACACTCCTCTCTAGCCTCCCCCCAAAAAAAATTCTGGGGTTGCCTCTCGTACCTGTCCCGCTGCCGTGCTGCCTCCTCATATCGCCGCCGCTCAGCTTTCGCTTCCTCCAGCTCAGCTTTGGGGCGGCGATACTCCCCAGCCTGTGCCCAGGGTCCTTCTCCGTTCAAGATCTCCTCCCATGTCCATGAATCCTGGGATCTCTGCGGTTGCTGTCGCTGCCCTTTTCCCCGCTGCTTGGTTCTGGTAATTTGGTGGGTGGTTCTGTAACGGAACTTTAATTCCTCCTCCTCCTCGGACGAGGAGAGGAGAGAGGGATCTGAAGACCAATGTGCAGCGAGGTATTATGACATAACTGATATTTATTGAATTACGAAACGAACACGAAAACACTTGAAAATTACAAAATAACAAACACGACGTAGACAGACCTGAACATGGAACTTACATACAACATGAAGAACGCACGAACAGGTACACGACTACAAACAAACGCTACAGTCCCGTGTGGCACGAACATACATACAGACACAGGAGACAACCACCCACGACAAACAATGTGAAACAACCTCCCTATGTATGTCTCTCAATCAGAGGAAAACGAAAACACCTGCCTCTGATTGAGAGCCATACAAGGTCAATTAAACCTGACACTTAACATAGAACAAACAACACAGACTGCCCACCCAGCTCACGTCCTGACCCACTAAACACAACAATACCAAAGGAAAACAAGGTCAGGAACGTGACAATTATAATACATTCCTGATCTATTATAATACAGGCCAGGTCTTTTATAATACAGACCTGGTCTATTATAATACATGCCAGGTCTATTTTAATACAGGCCAGGTCTATTATAATAAAGGACAGGTCTACAGGTCAGGTGTATTATAGTACATGCCAGGTCAATGATAATACAGGCTAGGTCTACAGGCCAGGTCTAATATAATACAGGCCAGGTCTACAGGCCAGGTCTATTATAAAACAGGCCATGTCTATTACAAAACAGACCAGGTATATTATAATACAGACCAGGTCTATTATAATACAGGCCATGTCTATTACAATACAGGACAGGTCTAAAAGCCAGGTCTAGTATAATACAGACCATGTATTTTATTTTACAGGCCAGGTCTATTATAATACAGGCCATGTCTATTATAATACAGGTCAGGTCTATTATAATACAGACCAGGTCTATTATAATACAGGCCAGGTCTATTCTAATACAGGCAAGGTCTATTATAATACAGACCAGGTCTAGTATAATACAGGCCAGGTCTACAGGCCAGGTGTATTATTATACAGGCCATATCTAAAGGCTATGTCTAGTATAATACAGGCCAGGTCTATTATAATACAGACCAGGTCTATTATAATACAGGCCAGATCTATTATAATACAGGCCTGGTCTACAGGCGCCAGGTCTATTATAATACGGGTCAGGTCTATTATAATACAGGCCAGGTCTATTATAATAAAGACCAGGTTTATTATAATACAGGCCAGGTCTATTATAATACAGGCCATATCTATTATAATACAGACCTGGTCTACAAGCGCCAGGTCTATTATAATACGGGTCAGGTCTAGTATAATACAGGTCAGGTCTATTATAATACAGGCCATGTCTATTATAATACAGATCAGGTGTAGTATAATACAGGCCAGGTCTATTATAATACAGGCCAGGTCTATTATAATAAAGACCAGTTCTATTATAATACAGGCCTGGTCTATTATAATACAGGCCTGATCTATTATAATACAGGCCAGGTCGATTATAATACAGACCAGGTATATTATAATATAGACCAGGTCTATTATAATACAGGCCAGGTTTACAGGCCAGGTCTATTATAATACAGACCAGGTCTATTTTAATACAGGCCAGGACTATTACAGTTCAGGACAGGTCCAAAGACCAGGTCTTTTATAAAACAGGCCAAGTCTATTATAATAAAGGACATGTCTACAGGTCAGGTGTATTATAGTACATGCCAGGTCTATGATAATACAGGCCGGGTCTATAGGCCAGGTCTATTACAAAACAGACCAGGTATATTATAATACAGACCAGGTCTATTATAATACAGGCCATGTCTATTATAATACAGGCCAGGTCTAAAGGACAGGTCTAGTATAATACAGACCAGGTCTTTTATATTACAGACCAGGTCTATTTTAATACAGACCATGTCTATTATAATACAGGCCAGGTCTACAGGCCAGGTCTAGAATAATACAGGCCATGTCTATTATAATACAGGCCAGGTCTAAAGGCCAGGTCTAGTATAATACAGGTCAGGTCTGTTATAATACAGACCAGGTCTATTATAATACAGACCAGGTCTATTATAATACAGACCAGGTCTATTATAATACAGACCAGGTCTAGTATAATACAGGCCAGGTCTACAGGCCAAGGTGTTATTATACAGGCCAGGTCTATTATAATACAGGCCTGATCTATTATAATACAGGCCAGGTCTATTATAACAAAGGGCAGGTCTATTATAATATAGACCAGGTCTATTATAAAACCGGCCAGGAATATTGTAATACAGGCCAGGTCTATTATACTACAGGCCAGGTCTGTTATAATACCGGCCAGGTCTATTATAATTCAAACCAGTTCTATTATAATACAGGCCAGGTCTATTATAATTCAAACCAGTTCTATTATAATACAGGCCAGGTCTATTATAATTCAAACCAGTTCTATTATAATACAGGCCAGGTCTTTTATAATACAGGCCAGGTCAATTATAATTCAAACCAGTTCTATTATAATACAGGCCAGGTCTATTATAATTCAAACCAGTTCTATTATAATACAGGCCAGGTCTTTTATAATACAGGCCAGGTCTATTATAATTCAAACCAGTTCTATTATAATACAGGCCAGATCTATTATAATTCAAACCAGTTCTATTATAATACAGGCCAGGTCTATTATAATTCAAACCAGTTCTATTATAATACAGGCCAGGTCTATTATAATACAGACCAGGTCTATTATAATACAGGCCAGGTCTTTTATAATACAGGCCAGGTCTATTATTGTAACGGAACTCTAATTCCTCCTCCTCCGACGAGGAGAGGAGAGAGGGATCTGAAGACCAATGTGCAGTGAGGTATGATGACATAACTGATATTTATTGAATTACGAAACGAACACGAAAACACTTGAAAATTACAAAATAACAAACACGACGTAGACAGACCTGAACATGGAACTTACATACAACATGAAGAACGCACGAACAGGTACACGACTACAAACAAACGCTACAGTCCCGTGTGGCACGAACATACATACAGACACAGGAGACAACCACCCACGACAAACAATGTGAAACAACCTCCCTATGTATGTCTCTCAATCAGAGGAAAACGAAAACACCTGCCTCTGATTGAGAGCCATACAAGGTCAATTAAACCTGACACTTAACATAGAACAAACAACACAGACTGCCCACCCAGCTCACGTCCTGACCCACTAAACACAACAATACAAAAGGAAAACAAGGTCAGGAACGTGACATTACCCCCCCCCCCCCAAGATGCGGACTCCGGCCGCAAAACTCAACCTCAAGGGGAGGGTTTGGGTGGGCATCTGTCCACGGTGGCGGCTCCGGCTCCGGACGCTGTCCCCATACCACCATAGTCACTCCCCGCTTCTGTGGCCTCCTCAAGGTGGCGACCCTCGCCACCGACCTTGGACTGGGAACCCTAGACATGGGTCCCGCTGGATTTAGGGGCAGCCCCGGACTGAGGGACGGCAGCTCCGGACTGAGGGACAACACCGGACTGGCTGGCGGATCCTGGCTGGCTGGCTCTGGCGGATCCTGGCTAGCTGGCTCTGGCTGGTCCTGGCTGGACGGCTCTGGCTGGTCCTGGCTGGACGCCTCTGGCTGGTCCTGGCTGGACGGCTCTGGCTGGTCCTGGCTGGACGGCTCTGGCTGGTCCTGTCTGGCTGGCGGCTCTGGCAGATCTGGTCTGGCGGAAGGCTCTGGCTGATCCGGTCTGGCGGAAGGCTCTGGCTGATCCGGTCTGGCGGAAGGCTCTGGCTGATCCGGTCTGGCGGAAGGCTCTGGCTGATCTGGTCTGGCGGAAGGCTCTGGCTGATCCGGTCTGGCGGAAGGCTCTGGCTGATCCGGTCTGGCGGAAGGCTCTGGCTGATCCGGTCTGGCGGAAGGCTCTGGCTGATCCGGTCTGGCGGACGGCTCTGGCTGATCCGGTCTGGCGGACGGCTCTGTAGGCTCATGGCAGACGGGCGGCTTTGCAGGCTCATGGCAGACGGGCGGCTTTGCAGGCTCATGGCAGACGGGCAGTTCAGGCGCCGTTGGGCAGACGGGCAGTTCAGGCGCCGTTGGGCAGACTGGCAGTTCAGGCGCCGCTGGGCAGACGGGCAGCTCAGGCGCCGCTGGGCAGACGGGCACACCTGTATGTAGGAGACGGAGAGACAGCCTGGTGCGTGGGGCTGCCACAGGACCCACCAGGCTGGAGAGACCTACAGGAGGCTTGATGTTAAGAGGCACCTGAAGGACCGGGCTGTGGGGGAGTACTGGAGCTCTGGTGCGCAGCCTTGGCACCACTCCCCCAGGCTGGAATACTACACCAGCCCGTACCCTCCAGAGTGCAGGCACAGGTTGAACCGGGCTGTGGATGAGCACTGGAGATCTAGTGCCTACTACGCGCACTTCTCTCTTAGGCTCCACTACCACATTTGCCCGGTACGAGCGGAGCGTAGGCATAGGACGCACTGCACCCTCCCAGCGCCCCGGAGACACAGCACGCAGAGCCGGCTTAGGATACCCTGGACCGAAACGGCGTACCGGAGACCAGACGCGCTGAGCAGGCACAATACGCCCCGGCTGGATGCCCACACTCACATGACACTTTCGGGGGGCTGCTCTATAGCGCACCGGGCTATGGGCACGCACTGGCGACACCGTGCGCTTAACCGCATAACACGGTGCCTGACCAGTGACGCGTTGCTTATAATAAGCACGAGGAGTGCGCTCAGGTCTGCTACCTGGCTTAGCCACACTCCTCTCTAGCCCCCTCCCCAAAAAAATTCTGGGGTTGCCTCTCGTACCTGTCCCGCTGCCGTGCTGCCTCCTCATATCGCCGCCGCTCAGCTTTCGCTTCCTCCAGCTCAGCTTTGGGGCGGCGATACTCCCCAGCCTGTGCCCAGGGTCCTTCTCCGTTCAAGATCTCCTCCCATGTCCATGAATCCTGGGATCTCTGCGGTTGCTGTCGCTGCCCTTTTCCCCGCTGCTTGGTTCTGGTAATTTGGTGGGTGGTTCTGTAACGGAACTCTAATTCCTCCTCCTCCTCGGACGAGGAGAGGAGAGAGGGATCTGAAGACCAATGTGCAGCGAGGTATGATGACATAACTGATATTTATTGAATTACGAAACGAACACGAAAACACTTGAAAATTACAAAATAACAAACACGACGTAGACAGACCTGAACATGGAACTTACATACAACATGAAGAACGCACGAACAGGTACACGACTACAAACAAACGCTACAGTCCCGTGTGGCACGAACATACATACAGACACAGGAGACAACCACCCACGACAAACAATGTGAAACAACCTCCCTATGTATGTCTCTCAATCAGAGGAAAACGAAAACACCTGCCTCTGATTGAGAGCCATACAAGGTCAATTAAACCTGACACTTAACATAGAACAAACAACACAGACTGCCCACCCAGCTCACGTCCTGACCCACTAAACACAACAATACCAAAGGAAAACAAGGTCAGGAACGTGACAATTATAATACATTCCTGATCTATTATAATACAGGCCAGGTCTTTTATAATACAGACCTGGTCTATTATAATACAGGCCAGGTCTATTTTAATACAGGCCAGGTCTATTATAATAAAGGACTGGTCTACAGGTCAGGTGTATTATAGTACATGCCAGGTCAATGATAATACAGGCTAGGTCTACAGGCCAGGTCTAATATAATACAGGCCAGGTCTACAGGCGCCAGGTCTATTATAATATGGGTCAGGTCTATTATAATACAGGCCAGGTCTATTATAATAAAGACCAGGTTTATTATAATACAGGCCAGGTCTATTATAATACAGGCCAGATCTATTATAATACAGACCTGGTCTACAGGCGCCAGGTCTATTATAATACGGGTCAGGTCTAGTATAATACAGGTCAGGTCTATTATAATACAGACCAGGTCTATTATAATACAGGCAAGGTCTATTATACTACAGACCAGCTATAGTATAATACAGGCCAGGTCTACAGGCCAGGTGTCTTATTATACAGGCCAAATCTACAGGCCAGGTCTAGTATAATACAGGCCTGGTCTATTATAAAACAGGCCAGGTCTATTATAATAAAGACCAGGTCTATTATAATACAGGTCATGTCTACAGGCCACGTCTTTTATAATACAGGCCAGGTCTATAATAATACAGGCCAGGTCTATTATAATGCAGGCCAGGTTTACAGTCCAGGTCTAGTATAATACAGGTCAGGTCTATTATAATACAGGCCAGGTCTATCATAATACAGGCAAGGTCTATTATAATACAGACCAGGTCTAGTATAATACAGGCCAGGTCTACAGGCCAGGTGTATTTTTATACAGGCCAGATCTACAAGCCATGTCTAGTATAATACAGGCCAGGTCTATCATAATACAGGTCATGTCTATTATAATAAAGACCAGGTCTATTATAATACAGGCCTGGTCTATTATAATACAGGCCATGTCTATTATAATAAAGACCAGGAATATTTTAATACAGGCCTGGTCTACAGGCGCCAGGTCTATTATAATACGGGTCAGGTCTAGTATAATACAGGTCAGGTCTATTATAATACAGACCAGCTCTATTATAATACAGGCCAGGTCTATTATAATACAGGCATGGTCTATTATAATACAGACCAGCTCTAGTATAATAAAGGCCAGGTCTACAGGCCAGGTGTCTTATTATACAGGCCAAATCTACAGGCCAGGTCTAGTATAAAACAGGCCAGGTCTATTATAATAAAGACCAGGTCTATTATAATACAGGTCAGGTCTAGTATGATACAGGCCACGTCTTTTATAATACAGGCCAGGTCTATAATAATAAAGACCAGGTCTATTATAATACAGGCCACGTCTTTTATAATACAGGCCAGGTCTATAATAATACAGGCCAGGTCTATTATAATACAGACCAGGTATATTATAGTACTGGCCTGATCTATTATAATACAGACCAGGTCTATTATAATTCAAACCAGTTCTATTATAATACAGGCCAGGTCTTCTATAATACAGACCAGGTCTATTATAATACAGGCCTGATCTATTATAATACAAGCCAAGACTATTATAATACAGACCAGGTCTATTATAATGCAGACCAGGTATAATATAATACAGACCAGGTATATTATAATACAAGCCAAGTCTATTATAATACAGACCAGGTCTATTATAATGCAGACCAGGTACTTTATAATACAGACAAGGTCTATTATAATACAGGCCAGGTCTATTATAATTCAAACCAGTTCTATTATAATACAGGCCAGGTATTTTATAAAACAGACCAGGTCTATTATAATACAGGCCTGATCTATTATAATACAGACCAGGTCTATTATAATAAAGGCCAGGTATTTTATAATACAGACAAGGTCTATTATAATACAGGCCAGGTATATTATAATACAGGCCAGGTCTACAGGCCAGGTCTAGTATAATACAGGCCAGTTCTATTATAATACACAACAGGTCTATTATAATACAGGCCAGGTCTATTATAATACATGCCAGGTCTACAGGCCAGGGTGTTATTATACAGGCCAGGTCTATTATAATACAGGCCAGGTCTATTATAATACAGGCCAGGTCTATTATAATACATGCCAGGTCTACAGGCCAGGTCTGTTATAATACAGGCCAGGTCTATTATAATACAGGCCTGATCTATTATAATACAGGCCAGGTCTATTATAACAAAGGGCAGGTCTATTATAATATAGACCAGGTCTATTATAAAACTGGCCAGGAATATTGTAATACAGGCCAGGTCTATTATACTACAGGCCAGGTCTATTATAATACCGGCCAGGAATATTGTAATACAGGCCAGGTATTTTATAATACAGGCCAGGTCTATTATAATTCAAACCAGTTCTATTATAATACAGGCCAGGTCTTTTATAATACAGACCAGGTCTATTATAATACATTCCTGATCTATTATAATTCAGGCAAGGTCTATTATAATACAGGCCAGGTCTAGTATAAAAAAAAACAGGTCTATTATAATACAGGTCAGGTCTACAGGCCAGGTCTATTATAATGCAAGTCAGGTCTATTATAATACAGGCAAGGTCTATTATAATACAGGCCAGATCTATTATAATACAGGGCTGGTCTACAAGCCAGGTCTATTATAATACAGTTCAGGTCTATTATAATACAGGCCTGGTCTACAGGCCAAGTCTATTGTAATACAGGCCAGTTCTATTATAATACAGGCAGGGTCTATTATAATAAAGACCAGTTCTATTATAATACAGGCCAGGTCTATTATAATACAGGGATGGTCTACAGGCCAGGTCTAGTATAATACAGGCCAGGTCTATTACAAAACAGACCAGGTATATTAAAATACAGGCCATGAATATTATAATACAGGCCAAGTCTACAGGCAATGTCTAGTATAATACAGGCCATGTCTATTATAATACAGGCCAGGTCTACAGGCCAGGTCTAGTATATTACAGGCAATGTCTGGTATAATACAGGCCATGTCTATTATAATACAGGCCAGGTCTACAGACCAGGTGTAGTATATTACAGGTCAGGTCTATTATAATACAGGACAGGTCTATTATAATACAGGACAGGTCTATTATAATACAGGCCAGGTCTATTATAATACAGGCCTGATCTATTATAATACAGGCCAGGTCTATTATAACAAAAGGCAGGTCTATTATTATATAGACCATGTCTATTATAAAACTGGCCAGGAATATTGTAATACAGGCCAGGTCTATTATACTACAGGCCAGGTCTATTATAATACAGTCCAGGTATTTTATAATACAGACCAGGTGTATTATAATACAGGCCTGATCAATTGTAATGCAGGCCAGGTCTGTTATAATACAGGCCAGGTCTATTATAATACAGACCATGTATATTATAATTCAAACCAGTTCTATTATAATACAGGCCAGGTCAATTATAATACAGGCCATGTCTATTATAATACAGGCCATGTCTACAGGCCAGGTCTAGTATAATACAGGTCATGTCTATTATAATACAGACCAGGTCTATTATAATACAGGCCAGGTCTATTATAATACAGGCAAGGTCTATTATAATACAGGCAAGGTCTATTATAATACAGACCATGTCTAGTATAATACAGGCCAGGTCTATTATAATACAGGCCAGGTCTATTATAATAAAGACCAGGTCTATTATAATACAGGCCATGTATATTATAATAAAGACCAGGTCTATTATAATACAGGTCATGTCTACAGGCGCCAAGTCTATTATAATACAGACCAGGTCTTTTATAATACGGGTCAGGTCTATTATAATACAGGCCAGGTCTATTATAATAACGACCAGGTTTATTATAATACAGGCCAGGTCTATTATAAAACAGGCCAGATATATTATAATACAGACCTGGTCTACAGGCGCCAGGTCTATTATAATACGGGTCAGGTCTAGTATAATACAGGTCAGGTCTATTTTAATACAGACCAGCTCTATTATAATACAGGCCAGGTCTATTATAATACAGGCATGGTCTATTATAATACAGACCAGCTCTAGTATAATACAGGCCAGGTCTACAGGCCAGGTGTCTTATTATACAGGCCAAATCTACAGGCCAGGTCTAGTATAATACAGGCCTTGTCTATTATAAAACAGGCCAGGTCTATTATAATAAAGACCAGGTCTATTATAATACAGGTCAGGTCTAGTATGATACAGGCCACGTCTTTTATAATACAGGCCAGGTCTATAATAATACAGGCCAGGTCTATTATAATGCAGGCCAGGTTTACAGTCCAGGTCTAGTATAATACAGGTCAGGTCTATTATAATACAGGCCAGGTCTATTATAATACAGGCCTGATCTATTATAATACAGGCCAGGTCTATTATAATACAGACCAGGTATATTATAGTACTGGCCTGATCTATTATAATACAGACCAGGTCTATTATAATTCAAACCAGTTCTATTATAATACAGGCCAGGTCTTCTATAATACAGACGAGGTCTATTATAATACAGGCCTGATCTATTACAATACAGGCCAAGACTATTATAATACAGACCAGGTCTATTATAATGCAGACCAGGTATAATATAATACAGACCAGGTATATTATAATACAAGCCAAGTCTATTATAATACAGACCAGGTCTATTATAATGCAGACCAGGTACTTTATAATACAGACAAGGTCTATTATAATACAGGCCAGGTCTATTATAATTCAAACCAGATCTATTATAATACAGGCCAGGTATTTTATAAAACAGACCAGGTCTATTATAATACAGGCCTGATCTATTATAATACAGACCAGGTCTATTATAATAAAGTTCAGGTATTTTATAATACAGACAAGGTCTATTATAATACAGGCCAGGTATATTATAATACAGGCCAGGTCTACAGGCCAGGTCTAGTATAATACAGGCCAGTTCTATTATAATACACAACAGGTCTATTATAACACAGATCAGGTATATTATAATACAGGCCAGGTCTACAGGCCAAGGTGTTATTATACAGGCCAGGTCTATTATAATACAGGCCAGGTCTATTATAATACAGGCCAGGTCTATTATAATACATGCCAGGTCTACAGGCCAGGTCTGTTATAATACAGGCCAGGTCTATTATAATACAGGCCAGGTCTATTATAATACAGGCCTGATCTATTATAATACAGGCCAGGTCTATTATAACAAAGGGCAGGTCTATTATAATATAGACCAGGTCTATTATAAAACTGGCCAGGAATATTGTAATACAGGCCAGGTCTATTATACTACAGGCCAGGTCTATTATAATACCGGCCAGGAATATTGTAATACAGGCCAGGTATTTTATAATACAGGCCAGGTCTATTATAATTCAAACCAGTTCTATTATAATACAGGCCAGGTCTTTTATAATACAGACCAGGTCTATTATAATACATTCCTGATCTATTATAATTCAGGCAAGGTCTATTATAATACAGGCCAGGTCTAGTATAAAAAAGACCAGGTCTATTATAATACAGGTCAGGTCTACAGGCCAGGTCTATTATAATACAAGTCAGGTCTATTATAATACAGGCAAGGTCTATTATAATACAGGCCAGATCTATTATAATACAGGGCTGGTCTACAAGCCAGGTCTATTATAATACAGTTCAGGTCTATTATAATACAGGCCTGGTCTACAGGCAAAGTCTATTGTAATACAGGCCAGTTCTATTATAATACAGGCAGGGTCTATTATAATAAAGACCAGGTCTATTATAATACAGGCCAGGTCTATTATAATACAGGGATGGTCTACAGGCCAGGTCTAGTATAATACAGGCCAGGTCTATTACAAAACAGACCAGGTATATTAAAATACAGGCCATGAATATTATAATACAGGCCAAGTCTACAGGCAATGTCTAGTATAATACAGGCCATGTCTATTTTATAATACAGGCCAGGTCTACAGGCCAGGTCTAGTATATTACAGGCAATGTCTGGTATAATACAGGCCATGTCTATTATAATACAGGCCAGGTCTACAGGCCAGGTGTAGTATATTACAGGTCAGGTCTATTATAATGCAGGACAGGTCTATTATAATACAGGACAGGTCTATTATAATACAGGCCAGGTCTATTATAATACAGGCCTGATCTATTATAATACAGGCCAGGTCTATTATAACAAAAGGCAGGTCTATTATTATATAGACCATGTCTATTATAAAACTGGCCAGGAATAATGTAATACAGGCCAGGTCTATTATACTACAGGCCAGGTCTATTATAATACAGTCCAGGTATTTTATAATACAGACCAGGTGTATTATAATACAGGCCTGATCAATTTTAATGCAGGCCAGGTCTATTATAATACAGGCCAGGTCTACAGGCCAGGTCTATTATAATACAGACCATGTATATTATAATTCAAACCAGTTCTATTATAATACAGGCCAGGTCTATTATAATACAGGCCATCTCTATTATAATACAGGCCATGTCTACAGGCCAGGTCTAGTATAATACAGGTCATGTCTATTATAATACAGACCAGGTCTATTATAATACAGGCCAGGTCTATTATAATACAGGCAAGGTCTATTATAATACAGGCAAGGTCTATTATAATACAGACCATGTCTAGTATAATACAGGTCAGGTCTATTATAATACAGGCCAGGTCTATTATAATAAAGACCAGGTCTATTATAATACAGGCCATGTATATTATAATAAAGACCAGGTCTATTATAATACAGGTCATGTCTACAGTCGCCAAGTCTATTATAATACAGACCAGGTCTTTTATAATACGGGTCAGGTCTATTATAATACAGGCCAGGTCTATTATAATAACGACCAGGTTTATTATAATACAGGCCAGGTCTATTATAAAACAGGCCAGATATATTATAATACAGACCTGGTCTACAGGCGCCAGGTCTATTATAATACGGGTCAGGTCTAGTATAATACAGGTCAGGTCTATTTTAATACAGGCCAGGTCTAGTATAATACAGGCCAGGTCTACAGGCCAGGTGTATTATTATACAGGCCAGATCTACAGGCCAGGTCTATTATAATACAGGCCAGGTCTATTACAGTACAGGACAAGTCTACAGGCCAGGTCTTTTATAATACAGGCCAGGTGTCCAGGCAAGGTCTGCTATTTAATTAGCCAGGTCTATTATAATGCAGACCATGTATATTATAATACAGACCAGGTCTATTATAATACAGGCCAGGTTTATTATAATATTGGCCAGGTCTATTATAATAC
The DNA here is from genome assembly GCF_045679555.1 of Salvelinus alpinus. Lineage (NCBI taxonomy): Eukaryota > Metazoa > Chordata > Actinopteri > Salmoniformes > Salmonidae > Salvelinus > Salvelinus alpinus. The sequence continues at coordinate 87,073,120 of NC_092092.1, read as the reverse complement.
AGACCAGGTCTATTATAATACAGGCCAGGTCTATTATAATTCAAACCAGTTCTATTATAATACAGGCCAGGTCTTTTATAATACAGACCAGGTGTATTATAATACAGGCCTGATCTATTATAATTCAAGCCAGGTCTATTATAATTCAGACCAGGTCTATTATAATACATACCAGGAATAATATAATACAGACCAGGTCTATTATAATACCGGCCAGGTATATTATAATACAAGCCAGGTCTATTATACAACAGGCCAGGTCTATTACAGTACAGGACAGGTCTACAGACCAGGTCTATTATAATACAGACCAGGTATATTAATAGACAGGCCAGGTCTATTATAATACTGGCCAGGTCTACAGACCAGGTATATTATAATACAGACCAGGTCTATTAAATTACAGACCAGTTATATTATAATACAGGCTAAGGTATATTTTAGTACAGGCCAGGTCTATTATAATACAGGCCAGGTCTACACGCCAGGTCTATTGTAATACAGGCCAGGTCTATTATAATACAGACCATGTCTATTATAATACTGGCCAGGTCTATTATAGTACATTACAGGTCTATTATTATAAAGGCCAGGTCTATTATATTACAGGCCATATATATTATAATACAGGCCAGGTCTATTTTAATACAGGCCAGGTCTACAGTCCAGGTATATTATAATACAGACCAGGTCTATTAAATTACAGACAAGGTCTATTATAATACAGGCCAGGTATATTGTAATACAGGCCAGGTCTATTATAATACAGACCATGTCTATTATAATACTAGCCAGGTCTATTATAGTACATTACAGGTCTATTATAATACAGGCCAGGTCTATTATAATACAGGCCAGGTCATCAGGCCAGGTCTGTTATTATATTAGCCAGGTCTATTATAATGCAGACCATGTATATTATAATACAGACCAGGTATATTATAATAAAGGCCAGGTCTATTATAATACAGACCAGGTCTATTATAATACAGGCCAGGTCTATTACAGTACAGGACAAGTCGACAGACCAGGTCTATTATAATACAGGTCAGGTCTATTATAATACAGACCAGGTCTATTATAATACAGACCAGGTCTATTATAATACAGGCCAGGTCTATTATAATACAGGCCAGGTGTCCAGGCCAGGTCTGTTATTTAATTAGCCAGGTCTATTATAATGCAGACCAGGTATATTATAATAAAGTCCAGGTCTATTATAATACAGGCCAGGATTACAGGCCAGGTCTAGTATATACAGGTCAGGTCTATAATAATACAGACCAGGTCTATTATAATACAGACCAGGTCTATTATAATACAGACCTGATCTATTGTAATACAGGCCAGGTCTATTATAATACATACCAGGTTTATTATAATACAGACCAGGTCTATTACAGTACAGGCCAGGATTACAGGCCGGGTCTAGTATAATACAGGTCAGGTCTATTATAATACAGACCAGGTCTATTATAATACAGGCCTGATCTATTATAATACAGGCCAGGTCTATTATAATACAGACTAGGTCTATTATAATACAGACCAGGTCTATTATAATACAGGCCAGGTCTATTATAATACAGGCCAGGTCATCAGGCCAGGTCTGTTATTATATTAGCCAGGTCTATTATAATGCAGACCATGTATATTATAATACAGACCAGGTATATTATAATAAAGGCCAGGTCTATTATAATACAGACCAGGTCTATTATAATACAGGCCAGGTCTATTAAAGTACAGGACAAGTCTACAGACCAGGTCTATTATAATACAGGTCAGTTCTATTATGGAACCCCATCGTTTCTACCTCCCGTGTCTCCCGTAGAGGAATTCTGAGCGAGGAGGCGAAAGGCCAAGATGGCAGCATGTCAAGTCGTTTGTTTGTGACTAGTACATTAATAGTACATTTTAACCTACTAATAATCTATTTATTTATGGTTGCGTAACTTCGTTGTTGTGTAGTGCAAACTATTTCATTTTTGCTGGTGTAAAGATCACGGGTCCTCCTCAACTCGGCACTTCATTATTTGAAGTTTACCAAAGTAACTAACTCTGGCTGCCCTGAGTTCCTCCTTCGTCCGCGGAGTGTCTTGTCCAAGCTGCTCCTTTTTGCTCTTTGCCTGGCTGTAAGTGGCAGCTCAACCCGTTCTCTCTATCCCCCTCAACACCCAATCTACCTACACGCGCAAACACTCACATTGCCTCACATACACGCTGTCCCTCTCTCCACTTACCTTCGTTGGCCTCTTATTTTTTTGTCAGAGAAAATGACAATTTACGTGGTATTGCTTTGTGCACTGACTTTACTGAACTCTGGAGAAAACGAACATTGTCGCTGGGTGAGTACATCTGACAATGTGCTCTCCCGTCCATTAGACATTTTGTCTGTAGGAACTCGCTCTTTTTCACTCGGTCCACTGATGCATTTGTGGCATGATGTGAACAGTACGAATTTGTGTCACTACCAAAGTCTAATGGTTTTAAATGACTGTTTTGTATTGTCTGGAAACTCACTTGTAGAATTCGCTTGCAGGAGGTCTCTTAAAAAAGAGAAGCCGTGCAAGGTTATTAAACAGAGGTGCCTAGTTATTATTCTGTTGTTGATATCAGGTAACGTGCAACCTAACCCTGGCCCTGATATGCAATGTCTCCAAACCCCCTCTGATTTTAAATCAAGATCTGGTTTTGGTATTTTTCATCTAAATGTACGCAGCCTGTTGTCAAAAATTGATGGGGTTAGGATTTGGGCTAAATCAACTGATGCTGATGTAATTGTGTTTTCTGAAACCTGGCTCAGCAAGTCTATTTTTGATAAGGATATTTGTATAAGTGGTTACAATGTTTATCACACTGATCGGGTTAAGAAAGGTGGGGGTGTGGCTATATATGTAAAATCTAAATTCCATGTAAGTGTGGCAAAGTCTGAAACTATTTGTAAATAGTTGGAATTTCTTGCTTTGAATATTGAGGTTTCAAAGGGTCTCTCTATAACTGTGATTGGCTGTTATAGACCCCCCTCTGCTCTCGGTGATGCATTTTCTTCTTTGATGCACCTTATGTCTAAACTTCTTTACAGTGAAATGATCTTGATTGGTGATCTCAACTGGTGTTGGTTAAAGCCGGTGTCGGATGATTTAAAAATGTTTTGTAATTCTATGAATCTTACCCAGTTGATTAATTCACCCACTCGCCCAAATCTTAAATGCCCAGATAAATCTACCCTGATTGATTTGATATTGACAAATGTTCCACATAAATATTCTGCGGTTGGTGTTTTTTGTAATGATTTAAGTGACCATTGTGCTGTTGTTGCTGTTAGAAATACTAAGGTTTCTAAGACAAACCCACGTTTTATTCGTAAGAGAAATTTGAAGTGTTTTAATGAGCAGGCTTTCTTTCATGATTTGTTTTATTTTGACTGGAGCAAGATTGAGCTTATCCCTGATGTGGAAACTGCCTGGATATTCTTTCATGATGGTTTTTTCCAAATAGTAAACAAACATGCACCTTTCCGCAGGTTCAGGGTTAAAGGGAGGGATAATCCATGGTTTTCTTCTGAGCTGTCTTGTATTATTCACGACCGTAATCTAGCCTGGGCTAAAGCAAGGAAATCTTGTTCTGATGCTGATTGGCTTATTTTTAGGCAGTTAAGAAACAAGTGTTCTTTTCTTCTCCGGAAGGCCAAGTCTGAATATTTTATGTCTGTTACCACTGATAACCTGAATGACCCTAGAAAGTTTTGGAATGCTATTAAGTCTATGTCTGGTAACAGTAATGTTAATGAATTACCGTCATGTGTTTTGAAGGACTCTGTTGCTATATATGACAAAACTGAAATGCTGAATTGTTTCAATGAGCACTTTGTATCATCTGGTAGGCTGTTTGATTCAGTGTCCTCTGTCTCTGTACAACCCTGTGTGGATGAACCAGTGAGAGCTGGTCAAACTTTTAGCTTTCTGCCATTCTCAGTGCAGGTGGTACATAAAGCCCTGAAATCCTTAGATCAAAGAAAGCCTGCAGGTCCTGATCTTTTGGATCCCTGCTTTTTAAATCTGGCAGCTGATTTCATAGCTGAACCACTTGCATATCTGTTCAATCTAACCCTGGAATGTAATGAAATTCCAAAGATCTGGAAATCAGCATTTGTCCTACCACTTTTAAAAGGGGGAGATCCAACTCTTTTAAATAATTATAGGCCAATCTCAAAGCTGTCACCCCTGGTGAAAATACTTGAAACCCTTGTAAGTGAACAGCTAAAAGAGTTTTTATTTACTAACTCTATTTTATCAATGTACCAATCGGGCTTCAGGAAAAAGCATAGCACAATTACAGCAGCCATGAAGGTTTTAAATGATATCACTGAAGCCCTTGACAAAAAACAGCACTGTGTTTCACTTTTTATTGATCTCTCTAAGGCTTTTGATACAGTTGATCATGCTATACTAAGGCAGAGATTATTGAGTGTAGGTCTTTCGGAGCATGCAGTTGCATGGTTTGCTAACTATCTGTCTGATAGAACTCAGTGCACTCAATTTGATGGGCTTATGTCTGTTAAATTGTCTGTCCTGAATGGTGTGCCCCAAGGCTCTGTACTTGGTCCTCTCTTATTCACTATTTATATAAATGATTTAGACAAAAATGTCCAAAATGCACAACTTCATTTTTATGCTGATGATACTGTTATTTACTGTTGTGCCTCATCTCTTACAAAAGCTTTCCAGAACTTGCAAACTGCTTTTTATACTGTTCAACATACCTTGTGTCAATTGAAGCTTATCCTCAATACTGACAAAACTAAACTAATGGTGTTTTCTAATGCAAGAAATAGACCTCTGAACCTTTCACCCATTACTACCTGTCAGGGCAAGGAGATTGAGGTTGTAACCTCATATAAATATCTTGGAATTCTAATTGATGACGGCCTCTCTTTTAAATTGCATATTCAACAACTTACAAAAAAATTGAAGCTGAAATTGGGATTTTATTTTAGGAATAAGGCCTGTTTTTCTTTTGAAGCCAGAAGGAGGCTAATATCAGCTACATTTATGCCTTTACTAGACTATGGGGATATTTTATATATGAATGCTTCTGCTCAGTGTTTGAGATCAATTGACACTCTTTACCATGGCACTTTGAGATTTATTTTAAACTGCAAAACCCTTACGCACCACTGCACTTTATATACCAGGGTTGGCTGGCCTTCTCTAGTCACTCGTAGGCTCAGTCACTGGTATACTTTTATTTACAAAGCCATTTTGGGTTTACTACCTTTTTATTTGGGCATTTTTATTGTTCAGAAATGTGGTGGGTACTCTCTTCGTTCGCTAGACTTTATCCTGCTAACTGTTCCAAATGTCCGAACTGAATTTGGTAAAAGGGCTTTTATGTACTCTGCGCCATCGTCTTGGAACGCCTTACAAAATACTTTTAAACTGGAAGAACTTGTCCCGGTTGGTGTTTTTAAATCACTGATGAAGGATTTTGAGGCTGATTCCCTGACCTGTCAATGTTTTTAATTTGCTGTTTTTGATATTGTTATACTCTTGTGAATTCTATGGTTTTTACTAGATTACTTGTAGTTTTTCATGTTGTCTGTCTGTAATTTTTGTAATGACTTGGTGCTGCCTATCTTGGCCAGGACGCTCTTGAAAAAGAGATTTTAAATCTCAATGAGCCCTTCCTGGTTAAATAAAGGTTAAATAAAAAAATAAAATAAAAATAAAGTTCTATTATAATACAGACCAGGTCTATTATATTACAGGCCAGGTCTATTACAGTACAGGACAAGTCTACAGACCAGGTCTATTATAATTTAGACCATGTATATTATAATACAGACCAGGTATATTATAATAAAGTCCAGGTCTATTATAATACAGGCCAGGATAACAGGCCAGGTCTAGTACATACAGGTCAGGTCTATAATAATACAGACCAGGTCTATTATAATACAGACCAAGTCTATTATAATACAGGCCAGGTTAATTATAATACAGGCCAGGTCATCAGGCCAGGTCTATTATTATATAGGCCAGGTCTATTATAATACAGACCAGGTTTATTATAATACAGGCCTGATCTATTGTAAAACAGGCCAGGTCTATTATAATACATACCAGGTCTATTATAATACAGACCACGTCTATTACAGTACAGGCCAGGTCAATTATAATACAGGCCATGATTACAGGCCGGGTCTAGTATAATACAGGTCAGGTCTATTATAATACAGACCAGGTCTATTATAATACAGGCCAGGTCTATTATAATACAGACCAGGTCTATTATAAAACAGGCGAGGTCTACAGGCCAGGTCTATTATATTACCGGCCAGGTCTATTAATATACAGGCCAGGTCTATTATAATACAGACCAGGTCTATTATAATACAGGCCAGGTCTATTATCATTCAAACCAGTTCTATTATAATACAGGCCAGGTCTTTTATAATACAGACCAGGTGTATTATAATACAGGCCTGATCTATTATAATACAAGCCAGGTCTATTATAATACAGACCAGGTCTATTATAATACATACCAGGAATAATATAATACAGACCAGGTCTATTATAATACCGGCCAGGTCTATTATAATACAAGCCAGGTCTATTATACAACAGGCCAGGTCTATTACAGTACAGGACAGGTCTACAGACCAGGTCTATTATAATACAGACCAGGTCTACAGGCCAGGTCTATTATAATACAGACCAGGTCTATTAAATTACAGACCAGGTATATTATAATACAGGCCAGGTATATTTTAGTACAGGCCAGGTCTATTGTAATACAGGCCAGGTCTACACGCCAGGTCTATTGTAATACAGGCCAGGCCTATTATAATACTGGCCAGGTGTATTATAGTACATTACAGGTCTATTATAATACAGGCCAGGTCTATTATATTACAGGCCATATATATTATAATACAGGCCAGGTCTATTTTAATACAGGCCAGGTCTACAGTCCAGGTATATTATAATACAGACCAGGTCTATTAAATTACAGACAAATTCTATTATAATACAGGCCAGGTCTATTATAGTACATTACAGGTCTATTATAATACAGTCCAGGTCTATTATATTACAGGCCATATATATTATAATACAGGCCAGGTCTATTTTAATACAGGCCAGGTCTACAGTCCAGGTATATTATAATACAGACCAGGTCTATTAAATTACAGACAAATTCTATTATAATACAGGCCAGGTCTATTATAGTACATTACAGGTCTATTATAATACAGGCCAGGTCTATTATATTACAGGCCATATATATTATAATACAGGACAGGTCTATTTTAATACAGGCCAGGTCCACAGTCCAGGTATATTATAATACAGACCAGGTCTATTAAATTACAGACAAGGTCTATTATAATACAGGCCAGGTATATTGTAATACAGGCCAGGTCTATTATAATACAGACCATGTCTATTATAATACTAGCCAGGTCTATTATAGTACATTACAGGTCTATTATAATACAGGCCAGGTCTATTATAATACAGGCCAGGTCATCAGGCCAGGTCTGTTATTATATTAGCCAGGTCTATTATAATGCAGACCATGTATATTATAATACAGACCAGGTATATTATAATAAAGGCCAGGTCTATTATAATACAGGCCAGGTCTATTACAGTACAGGACAAGTCTACAGACCAGGTCTATTATAATACAGGTCAGGTCTATTATAATACAGACCAGGTCTATTATAATACAGACCAGGTCTATTATAATACAGGCCAGGTCTATTATAATACAGGCCAGGTAATCAGGCCAGGTCTGTTATTATATTAGCCAGGTCTATTATAATGCAGACCATGTATATTATAATACAGACCAGGTATATTATAATAAAGGCCAGGTCTATTATAATACAGGCCAGGTCTATTACAGTACAGGACAAGTCTACAGACCAGGTCTATTATAATACAGGTCAGGTCTATTATAATACAGACCAGGTCTATTATAATACAGACCAGGTCTATTATAATACAGGCCAGGTCTATTATAATATAGGCCAGGTGTCCAGGCCAGGTCTGTTATTTAATTAGCCAGGTCTATTATAATGCAGACCAGGTATATTATAATAAAGGCCAGGTCTGATATAATACAGGCCAGGATTACAGGCCAGGTCTAGTATATACAGGTCAGGTCTATAATAATACAGACCAGGTCTATCATAATACAGACCAGGTCTATTATAATACAGGCCAGGTTTATTATAATACAGGCCAGGTCATCAGGCCAGGTCTATTATTATATAGGCCAGGTCTATTATAATACAGACCAGGTCTATTATAATACAGACCTGATCTATTGTAATACAGGCCAGGTCTATTATAATACATACCAGGTCTATTATAATACAAACCAGGTCTATAACAGTAGAGGCCAGGATTACAGGCCGGGTCTAGTATAATACAGGTCAGGTCTATTATAATACAGACCAGGTCTATTATAATACAGGCCTGATCTATTATAATACCGGCCAGGTCTATTATAATACAGACCAGGTCTATTATAAAACAGGCCAGGTCTACAGGCCAGGTCTATTATATTACCGGCCAGGTCTATTAATATACAGGCCAGGTCTATTATAATACAGGCCTGATCTATTATAATACATGCCAGGTCTATTATAATACAGACCAGGTCTATTATAAAACAGGCCAGGTCTACAGGCCAGGTCTAGTATAATACAGACCAGGTCTATTATAATACTGGCCTGATCTATTATAATACAGGCCAGGTCTATTATAATACAGACCAGGTCTATTATAATACAGTCCAGGTCTATTATATTACAGGCCATATATATTATAATACAGGCCAGGTCTATTTTAATACAGGCCAGGTCTACAGTCCAGGTATATTATAATACAGACCAGGTCTATTAAATTACAGACAAATTCTATTATAATACAGGCCAGGTCTATTATAGTACATTACAGGTCTATTATAATACAGGCCAGGTCTATTATATTACAGGCCATATATATTATAATACAGGACAGGTCTATTTTAATACAGGCCAGGTCCACAGTCCAGGTATATTATAATACAGACCAGGTCTATTAAATTACAGACAAGGTCTATTATAATACAGGCCAGGTATATTGTAATACAGGCCAGGTCTATTATAATACAGACCATGTCTATTATAATACTAGCCAGGTCTATTATAGTACATTACAGGTCTATTATAATACAGGCCAGGTATATTATAATACAGGCCAGGTCATCAGGCCAGGTCTGTTATTATATTAGCCAGGTCTATTATAATGCAGACCATGTATATTATAATACAGACCAGGTATATTATAATAAAGGCCAGGTCTATTATAATACAGACCAGGTCTATTATAATACAGGCCAGGTCTATTACAGTACAGGACAAGTCTACAGACCAGGTCTATTATAATACAGGTCAGGTCTATTATAATACAGACCAGGTCTATTATAATACAGACCAGGTCTATTATAATACAGGCCAGGTCTATTATAATATAGGCCAGGTGTCCAGGCCAGGTCTGTTATTTAATTAGCCAGGTCTATTATAATGCAGACCAGGTATATTATAATAAAGGCCAGGTCTATTATAATACAGGCCAGGATTACAGGCCAGGTCTAGTATGTACAGGTCAGGTCTATAATAATACAGACCAGGTCTATCATAATACAGACCCGTCTATTATAATACAGGCCAGGTTTATTATAATACAGGCCAGGTCATCAGGCCAGGTCTATTATTATATAGGCCAGGTCTATTATAATACAGACCAGGTCTATTATAATACAGACCTGATCTATTGTAATACAGGCCAGGTCTATTATAATACATACCAGGTCTATTATAATACAAACCAGGTCTATAACAGTAGAGGCCAGGATTACAGGCCGGGTCTAGTATAATACAGGTCAGGTCTATTATAATACAGACCAGGTCTATTATAATACAGGCCTGATCTATTATAATACCGGCCAGGTCTATTATAATACAGACCAGGTCTATTATAAAACAGGCCAGGTCTACAGGCCAGGTCTATTATATTACCGGCCAGGTCTATTAATATACAGGCCAGGTCTATTATAATACAGGCCTGATCTATTATAATACATGCCAGGTCTATTATAATACAGACCAGGTCTATTATAAAACAGGCCAGGTCTACAGGCCAGGTCTAGTATAATACAGACCAGGTCTATTATAATACTGGCCTGATCTATTATAATACAGGCCAGGTCTATTATAATACAGACCAGGTCTATTATAATACAGTCCAGGTCTATTATATTACAGGCCATATATATTATAATACAGGCCAGGTCTATTTTAATACAGGCCAGGTCTATAGTCCAGGTATATTATAATACAGACCAGGTCTATTAAATTACAGACAAATTCTATTATAATACAGGCCAGGTCTATTATAGTACATTACAGGTCTATTATAATACAGTCCAGGTCTATTATATTACAGGCCATATATATTATAATACAGGCCAGGTCTATTTTAATACAGGCCAGGTCTACAGTCCAGGTATATTATAATACAGACCAGGTCTATTAAATTACAGACAAATTCTATTATAATACAGGCCAGGTCTATTATAGTACATTACAGGTCTATTATAATACAGGCCAGGTCTATTATATTACAGGCCATATATATTATAATACAGGACAGGTCTATTTTAATACAGGCCAGGTCCACAGTCCAGGTATATTATAATACAGACCAGGTCTATTAAATTACAGACAAGGTCTATTATAATACAGGCCAGGTATATTGTAATACAGGCCAGGTCTATTATAATACAGACCATGTCTATTATAATACTAGCCAGGTCTATTATAGTACATTACAGGTCTATTATAATACAGGCCAGGTCTATTATAATACAGGCCAGGTCATCAGGCCAGGTCTGTTATTATATTAGCCAGGTCTATTATAATGCAGACCATGTATATTATAATACAGACCAGGTATATTATAATAAAGGCCAGGTCTATTATAATACAGACCAGGTCTATTATAAAACAGGCGAGGTCTACAGGCCAGGTCTATTATATTACCGGCCAGGTCTATTAATATACAGGCCAGGTCTATTATAATACAGACCAGGTCTATTATAATACAGGCCAGGTCTATTATCATTCAAACCAGTTCTATTATAATACAGGCCAGGTCTTTTATAATACAGACCAGGTGTATTATAATACAGGCCTGATCTATTATAATACAAGCCAGGTCTATTATAATACAGACCAGGTCTATTATAATACATACCAGGAATAATATAATACAGACCAGGTCTATTATAATACCGGCCAGGTCTATTATAATACAAGCCAGGTCTATTATACAACAGGCCAGGTCTATTACAGTACAGGACAGGTCTACAGACCAGGTCTATTATAATACAGACCAGGTCTACAGGCCAGGTCTATTATAATACAGACCAGGTCTATTAAATTACAGACCAGGTATATTATAATACAGGCCAGGTATATTTTAGTACAGGCCAGGTCTATTGTAATACAGGCCAGGTCTACACGCCAGGTCTATTGTAATACAGGCCAGGCCTATTATAATACTGGCCAGGTCTATTATAGTACATTACAGGTCTATTATAATACAGGCCAGGTCTATTATATTACAGGCCATATATATTATAATACAGGCCAGGTCTATTTTAATACAGGCCAGGTCTACAGTCCAGGTATATTATAATACAGACCAGGTCTATTAAATTACAGACAAATTCTATTATAATACAGGCCAGGTCTATTATAGTACATTACAGGTCTATTATAATACAGTCCAGGTCTATTATATTACAGGCCATATATATTATAATACAGGCCAGGTCTATTTTAATACAGGCCAGGTCTACAGTCCAGGTATATTATAATACAGACCAGGTCTATTAAATTACAGACAAATTCTATTATAATACAGGCCAGGTCTATTATAGTACATTACAGGTCTATTATAATACAGGCCAGGTCTATTATATTACAGGCCATATATATTATAATACAGGACAGGTCTATTTTAATACAGGCCAGGTCCACAGTCCAGGTATATTATAATACAGACCAGGTCTATTAAATTACAGACAAGGTCTATTATAATACAGGCCAGGTATATTGTAATACAGGCCAGGTCTATTATAATACAGACCATGTCTATTATAATACTAGCCAGGTCTATTATAGTACATTACAGGTCTATTATAATACAGGCCAGGTCTATTATAATACAGGCCAGGTCATCAGGCCAGGTCTGTTATTATATTAGCCAGGTCTATTATAATGCAGACCATGTATATTATAATACAGACCAGGTATATTATAATAAAGGCCAGGTCTATTATAATACAGGCCAGGTCTATTACAGTACAGGACAAGTCTACAGACCAGGTCTATTATAATACAGGTCAGGTCTATTATAATACAGACCAGGTCTATTATAATACAGACCAGGTCTATTATAATACAGGCCAGGTCTATTATAATACAGGCCAGGTAATCAGGCCAGGTCTGTTATTATATTAGCCAGGTCTATTATAATGCAGACCATGTATATTATAATACAGACCAGGTATATTATAATAAAGGCCAGGTCTATTATAATACAGGCCAGGTCTATTACAGTACAGGACAAGTCTACAGACCAGGTCTATTATAATACAGGTCAGGTCTATTATAATACAGACCAGGTCTATTATAATACAGACCAGGTCTATTATAATACAGGCCAGGTCTATTATAATATAGGCCAGGTGTCCAGGCCAGGTCTGTTATTTAATTAGCCAGGTCTATTATAATGCAGACCAGGTATATTATAATAAAGGCCAGGTCTGATATAATACAGGCCAGGATTACAGGCCAGGTCTAGTATATACAGGTCAGGTCTATAATAATACAGACCAGGTCTATCATAATACAGACCAGGTCTATTATAATACAGGCCAGGTTTATTATAATACAGGCCAGGTCATCAGGCCAGGTCTATTATTATATAGGCCAGGTCTATTATAATACAGACCAGGTCTATTATAATACAGACCTGATCTATTGTAATACAGGCCAGGTCTATTATAATACATACCAGGTCTATTATAATACAAACCAGGTCTATAACAGTAGAGGCCAGGATTACAGGCCGGGTCTAGTATAATACAGGTCAGGTCTATTATAATACAGACCAGGTCTATTATAATACAGGCCTGATCTATTATAATACCGGCCAGGTCTATTATAATACAGACCAGGTCTATTATAAAACAGGCCAGGTCTACAGGCCAGGTCTATTATATTACCGGCCAGGTCTATTAATATACAGGCCAGGTCTATTATAATACAGGCCTGATCTATTATAATACATGCCAGGTCTATTATAATACAGACCAGGTCTATTATAAAACAGGCCAGGTCTACAGGCCAGGTCTAGTATAATACAGACCAGGTCTATTATAATACTGGCCTGATCTATTATAATACAGGCCAGGTCTATTATAATACAGACCAGGTCTATTATAATACAGTCCAGGTCTATTATATTACAGGCCATATATATTATAATACAGGCCAGGTCTATTTTAATACAGGCCAGGTCTACAGTCCAGGTATATTATAATACAGACCAGGTCTATTAAATTACAGACAAATTCTATTATAATACAGGCCAGGTCTATTATAGTACATTACAGGTCTATTATAATACAGGCCAGGTCTATTATATTACAGGCCATATATATTATAATACAGGACAGGTCTATTTTAATACAGGCCAGGTCCACAGTCCAGGTATATTATAATACAGACCAGGTCTATTAAATTACAGACAAGGTCTATTATAATACAGGCCAGGTATATTGTAATACAGGCCAGGTCTATTATAATACAGACCATGTCTATTATAATACTAGCCAGGTCTATTATAGTACATTACAGGTCTATTATAATACAGGCCAGGTATATTATAATACAGGCCAGGTCATCAGGCCAGGTCTGTTATTATATTAGCCAGGTCTATTATAATGCAGACCATGTATATTATAATACAGACCAGGTATATTATAATAAAGGCCAGGTCTATTATAATACAGACCAGGTCTATTATAATACAGGCCAGGTCTATTACAGTACAGGACAAGTCTACAGACCAGGTCTATTATAATACAGGTCAGGTCTATTATAATACAGACCAGGTCTATTATAATACAGACCAGGTCTATTATAATACAGGCCAGGTCTATTATAATATAGGCCAGGTGTCCAGGCCAGGTCTGTTATTTAATTAGCCAGGTCTATTATAATGCAGACCAGGTATATTATAATAAAGGCCAGGTCTATTATAATACAGGCCAGGATTACAGGCCAGGTCTAGTATATACAGGTCAGGTCTATAATAATACAGACCAGGTCTATTATAATACAGACCAGGTCTATTATAATACAGGCCAGGTTTATTATAATACAGGCCAGGTCATCAGGCCAGGTCTATTATTATATAGGCCAGGTCTATTATAATACAGACCAGGTCTATTATAATACAGACCTGATCTATTGTAATACAGGCCTGATCTATTATAATACAGGCCAGGTCTATTATAATACAGACCAGGTCTATTATAATACAGACTAGGTCTATTATAATACAGACCAGGTCTATTATAATACAGGCCAGGTCTATTATAATACAGGCCAGGTCATCAGGCCAGGTCTGTTATTATATTAGCCATGTCTATTATAATGCAGACCATGTATATTATAATACAGACCAGGTATATTATAATAAAGGCCAGGTCTATTATAATACAGACCAGGTCTATTATAATACAGGCCAGGTCTATTACAGTACAGGACAAGTCTACAGACCAGGTCTATTATAATACAGGTCAGTTCTATTATAATACAGACCAGGTCTATTATAATACAGGCCAGGTCTATTATAATACAGGCCAGGTGTCCAGGCCAGGTATGTTATTTAATTAGCCAGGTCTATTATAATTTAGACCATGTATTTTATAATACAGACCAGGTATATTATAATAAAGGCCAGGTCTATTATAATACAGGCCAGGATTACAGGCCAGGTCTAGTATATACAGATCAGGTCTACAATAATACATACCAGGTCTATTATAATACAGACCAGGTCTATTATAATACAGGCCAGGTTAATTCTAATACAGGCCAGGTCATCAGGCCAGGTCTATTATTATATAGGCCAGGTCTATTATAATACAGACCAGGTTTATTATAATACAGGCCTGATCTATTGTAATACAGGCCAGGTCTATTATAATACAGGCCAGGATTACAGGCCGGATCTAGTATAATACAGGTCAGGTCTATTATAATACAGGCCAGGTCTATTATAATACAGACCAGGTCTATTATAATACAGGCCTGATCTATTATAATACAGGCCAGGTCTATTATAATACAGACCAGGTCTATTATAATACAGACCAGGTCTATTATAATACAGACTAGGTCTAATATAATACATGCCAGGTATTTTATAATACCGACCAGGTATATTTATAATACAGACCAGGTATATTATAATACTGGTCAAGTCTATTATAGTATAGGCCAGGTATATTATTAAACAGACCAGGTCTACAGGCCAGGTCTAGTATAATACAGACCAGGTCGATTATAATACAGACCAGGTCGATTATAATACCAGCCAGGTCTATTATAATACAGGCCAGGTCTTTTATAATACAGACCAGGTGTATTATAATACAGACCAGGTGTACAGGCCAGGAGTATTATAATAAAGACCAGGTCTATTAAATTACAGACCAGGTCTATTATAATACAGACCAGGTCTATTATAGTACAGGCCAGGATTACAGGCCGGGTCTAGTATAATACAGGTCAGGTCTATTATAATACAGACCAGGTCTATTATAATACAGGCCTGATCTATTATAATACATGCCAGGTCTATTATAATACAGACCAGGTCTATTATAATACAGACTAGGTCTATTAAAATACAGACCAGGTATATTATAATACAGGCCAGGTCTATTATAATACAGGCCATGTCTACAGGCCAGGTCTATTATATTACCGGCCAGTTCTATTAATATACAGGCCAGGTCTATAATAATACAGACCAGGTCTATTATAATACAGGCCAGGTCTATTTTAATTCAAACCAGTTCTATTATAATACAGGCCAGGTCTTTTATAATACAGACCAGGTGTATTATAATACAGGCCTGATCTATTATAATTCAAGCCAGGTCTATTATAATACATACCAGGAATAATATAATACATACCAGGTCTATTATAATACCGGCCAGGTATATTATAATACAAGCCAGGTCTATTATACAACAGGCCAGGTCTATTACAGTACAGGACAGGTCCACAGACCAGGTCTATTATAATACAGACCAGGTATATTAATAGACAGGCCAGGTCTATTATAATACTGGCCAGGTCTACAAGCCAGGTCTATTATAATACAGACCAGGTCTATTAAATTACAGACCAGGTATATTATAATACAGGCTAAGGTATATTTTAGTACAGGCCAGGTCTATTATAATACAGGCCAGGTCTACACGCCAGGTCTATTGTAATACAGGCCAGGTCTATTATAATACACACCATGTCTATTATAATACTGGCCAGGTCTATTATAGTACATTACAGGTCTATTATTATACAGGCCAGGTCTATTATATTACAGGCCATATATATTATAATACAGGCCAGGTCTATTTTAATACAGGCCAGGTCTACAGTCCAGGTATATTATAATGCAGACCATGTATATTATAATACAGACCAGGTCTATTATAATACAGACCAGGTTTATTATAATACAGGCCTGATCTATTGTAATACAGGCCAGGTCTATTATAATACAGGCCAGGATTACAGGCCGGATCTAGTATAATACAGGTCAGGTCTATTATAATACAGGCCAGGTCTATTATAATACAGACCAGGTCTATTATAATACAGACCAGGTCTATTATAATACAGACTAGGTCTATTATAATACAGACCAGGTCTATTATAATACAGACCAGGTCTATTATAATACAGAGCAGGTCTATTATAATACAGACCAGGTCTATTATAATACAGGCCTGATCTATTATAATACAGGCCAGGTCTATTATAATACAGACCAGGTCTATTATAATACAGACCAGGTCTATTATAATACAGACTAGGTCTATTATAATACAGACCAGGTCTATTATAATACAGACCAGGTCTAATATAATACATGCCAGGTATTTTATAATACCGACCAGGTATATTTATAATACAGACCAGGTATATTATAATACTGGTCAAGTCTATTATAGTACAGGCCAGGTATATTATTAAACAGACCAGGTCTACAGGCCAGGTCTAGTATAATACAGACCAGGTCGATTATAATACAGACCAGGTCGATTATAATACCAGCCAGGTCTATTATAATACAGGCCAGGTCTTTTATAATACAGACCAGGTGTATTATAATACAGACCAGGTGTACAGGCCAGGAGTATTATAATAAAGACCAGGTCTATTAAATTACAGACCAGGTCTATTATAATACAGGCCAGGTCTATTATAATACAGGCCATGTCTACAGGCCAGGTCTATTATATTACAGGCCATATATATTATAATACAGGCCAGGTCTATTTTAATACAGGCCAGGTCTACAGTCCAGGTATATTATAATGCAGACCATGTATATTATAATACAGACCAGGTCTATTATAATACAGACCAGGTTTATTATAATACAGGCCTGATCTATTGTAATACAGGCCAGGTCTATTATAATACAGGCCAGGATTACAGGCCGGATCTAGTATAATACAGGTCAGGTCTATTATAATACAGGCCAGGTCTATTATAATACAGACCAGGTCTATTATAATACAGACCAGGTCTATTATAATACAGACTAGGTCTATTATAATACAGACCAGGTCTATTATAATACAGACCAGGTGTACAGGCCAGGAGTATTATAATAAAGACCAGGTCTATTAAATTACAGGCCAGGAGTATTATAATAAAGACCAGGTCTATTAAATTACAGACCAGGTCTAGTATAGTACAGGCCAGGATTACAGGCCGGGTCTAGTATAATACAGGTCAGGTCTATTATAATACAGACCAGGTCTATTATAATACAGGCCTGATCTATTATAATACATGCCAGGTCTATTATAATACAGACCAGGTGTATTATAATACAGACTAGGTCTATTAAAATACAGACCAGGTATATTATAATACAGGCCAGGTCTATTATAATACAGGCCATGTCTACAGGCCAGGTCTATTATATTACCGGCCAGTTCTATTAATATACAGGCCAGGTCTATAATAATACAGACCAGGTCTATTATAATACAGGCCAGGTCTATTTTAATTCAAACCAGTTCTATTATAATACAGGCCAGGTCTTTTATAATACAGACCAGGTGTATTATAATACAGGCCTGATCTATTATAATTCAAGCCAGGTCTATTATAATACATACCAGGAATAATATAATACATACCAGGTCTATTATAATACCGGCCAGGTATATTATAATACAAGCCAGGTCTATTATACAACAGGCCAGGTCTATTACAGTACAGGACAGGTCCACAGACCAGGTCTATTATAATACAGACCAGGTATATTAATAGACAGGCCAGGTCTATTATAATACTGGCCAGGTCTACAGGCCAGGTCTATTATAATACAGACCAGGTCTATTAAATTACAGACCAGGTATATTATAATACAGGCTAAGGTATATTTTAGTACAGGCCAGGTCTATTATAATACAGGCCAGGTCCACATGCCAGGTCTATTGTAATACAGGCCAGGTCTATTATAATACAGACCATGTCTATTATAATACTGGCCAGGTCTATTATAGTACATTACAGGTCTATTATTATACAGGCCAGGTCTATTATATTACAGGCCATATATATTATAATACAGGCCAGGTCTATTTTAATACAGGCCAGGTCTACAGTCCAGGTATATTATAATGCAGACCATGTATATTATAATACAGACCAGGTCTATTATAATACAGGCCAGGTTTATTATAATATTGGCCAGGTCTATTATAATACAGACCAGGTCTGTTATAATACAGGCCTGATCTATTGTAATACAGGCCAGGTCTATTATAATACATACCAGGTCTATTATAATACAGACCAGGTCTATTACAGCACAGGCCAGGTCAATTATAATACAGGCCAGGATTACAGGCCAGGTCTATTATATTACAGGCCATATATTTTATAATACAGGCCAGGTCTATTTTAATACAGGCCAGGTCTACAGTCCAGGTATATTATAATACAGACCAGGTCTATTATAATACAGGCCTGATCTATTGTAATACAGGCCAGGTCTATTATAATACATACCAGGTCTATTATAATACAGACCAGGTCTATTATAATACAGGCCTGATCTATTGTAATACAGGCCTGATCTATTGTAATACAGGCCAGGTCTATTATAATACAGACCAGGTCTATTATAATACAGGCCAGGATTACAGGCCGGGTCTAGTATAGTACAGGTCAGGTCTATTATAATACAGACCAGGTCTATTATAATACAGGCCTGATCTATTATAATAGAGGCCAGGTCTATTATAATACAGACCAGGTCTATTATAAAACAGGCCAGGTCTACAGGCCAGGTCTATTATATTACCGGCCAGATCTATTAATATACAGGCCAGGTCTATTATAATACAGACCAGGTCTATTATAATACAGGCCAGGTCTATTATCATTCAAACCAGTTCTATTATAAAACAGGCCAGGTCTTTTATAATACAGACCAGGT
Source organism: Salvelinus alpinus (assembly GCF_045679555.1). Classification (NCBI taxonomy): domain Eukaryota; kingdom Metazoa; phylum Chordata; class Actinopteri; order Salmoniformes; family Salmonidae; genus Salvelinus; species Salvelinus alpinus. The sequence goes on along the minus strand of NC_092092.1, from coordinate 87,053,219 downwards.
GTATTATAATACAGGCCTGATCTATTATAATACAAGCCAGGTCTATTATAATACAGACCAGGTCTATTATAATACATACCAGGAATAATATAATACAGACCAGGTCTATTATAATACCGGCCAGGTCTTTTATAATACAAGCCAGGTCTATTATACAACAGGCCAGGTCTATTACAGTACAGGACAGGTCTACAGACCAGGTCTATTATATTACAGACCAGGTCTACAGGCCAGGTCTATTATAATACAGACCAGGTCTATTAAATTACAGACCAGGTATATTATAATTAAGGCCAGGTATATTTTAGTACAGGCCAGGTCTATTATAATACAGGCCAGGTCTACACGCCAGGTCTATTGTAATACAGGCCAGGTCTATTATAATACAGACCATGTCTATTATAATACTGGCCAGGTCTATTATAGTACATTACAAGTCTATTATAATACAGGCCAGGTCTATTATATTACAGGCCATATATATTATAATACAGGCCAGGTCTATTTTAATACAGGCCAGGTCTACAGTCCAGGTATATTATAATACAGACCAGGTCTATTAAATTACAGACAAGGTCTATTATAATACAGTCCAGGTATATTATAGTACATTACAGGTCTTTTATAATACATACCAGGTCTATTATAATACAGACCAGGTCTATTACAATACAGGCCAGGTCTATTATATTACAGGCCATATATATTATAATACAGGCCAGGTCTATTTTAATACAGGCCAGGTCTACAGTCCAGGTATATTATAATACAGACCAGGTCTATTAAATTACAGACAAGGTCTATTATAATACAGGCCAGGTCTTTTATAATACAGACCAGGTGTATTATAATACAGACCAGGTCTACAGGCCAGGAGTATTATAATAAAGACCAGGTCTATTAAATTACAGACCAGGTCTATTATAATACAGACCAGGTCTATTATAGTACAGGCCAGGATTACAGGCCGGGTCTAGTATAATACAGGTCAGGTCTATTATAATACAGACCAGGTCTATTATAATACAGGCCTGATCTATTATAATACAGGCCAGGTCTATTATAATACAGACCAGGTCTATTATAATACAGACTAGGTCTATTAAAATACAGACCAGGTATATTATAATACAGGCCATGTCTACAGGGCAGGTCTATTATATTACCGGCCAGTTCTATTAATATACAGGCCAGGTCTATAATAATACAGACCAGGTCTATTATAATACAGGCCAGGTCTATTTTAATTCAAACCAGTTATATTATATTACAGGCCAGGTCTTTTATAATACAGACCAGGTGTATTATAATACAGGCCTGATCTATTATAATTCAAGTCAGGTCTATTATAATTCAGACCAGGTCTATTATAATACATACCAGGAATAATATAATACAGACCAGGTCTATTATAATACCGGCCAGGTATATTATAATACAAGCCAGGTCTATTATACAACAGGCCAGGTCTATTACAGTACAGGACAGGTCCACAGACCAGGTCTATTATAATACAGACCAGGTATATTAATAGACAGGCCAGGTCTATTATAATACTGGCCAGGTCTACAGGCCAGGTCTATTATAATACAGACCAGGTCTATTAAATTACAGACCAGGTATATTATAATACAGGCTAAGGTATATTTTAGTACAGGCCAGGTCTATTATAATACAGGCCAGGTCTACACGCCAGGTCTATTGTAATACAGGCCAGGTCTATTATAATACAGACCAGGTCTATTATATTACAGGCCATATATATTATAATACAGGCCAGGTCTATTTTAATACAGGCCAGGTCTACAGTCCAGGTATATTATAATGCAGACCATGTATATTATAATACAGACCAGGTCTATTATAATACAGGCCAGGTTTATTATAATATTGGCCAGGTCTGTTATAATACAGACCAGGTCTGTTATAATACAGGCCTGATCTATTTTAATACAGGCCAGGTCTATTATAATACATACCAGGTCTATTATAATACAGACCAGGTCTATTACAGCACAGGCCAGGTCAATTATAATACAGGCCAGGATTACAGGCCAGGTCTATTATATTACAGGCCATATATATTATAATACAGGCCAGGTCTATTTTAATACAGGCCAGGTCTACAGTCCAGGTATATTATAATACAGACCAGGTCTATTAAATTACAGACAAGGTCTATTATAATACAGGCCAGGTATATTGTAATACAGGCCAGGTCATCAGGCCAGGTCTGTTATTATATTAGCCAGGTCTATTATGATGCAGACCATGTATATTATAATACAAACCAGGTATATTATAATAAAGGCCAGGTCTATTATAATACAGACCAGGTCTATTATAATACAGGCCAGGTCTATTACAGTACAGGACAAGTCTACAGACCAGGTCTATTATAATACAGGTCAGGTCTATTATAATACAGACCAGGTCTATTATAATACAGGCCAGGTCTTTTATAATACAGGCCAGGTGTCCAGGCAAGGTCTGTTATTTAATTAGCCAGGTCTATTATAATGCAGACCATGTATATTATAATACAGACCAGGTCTATTATAATACAGGCCAGGTTTATTATAATATTGGCCAGGTCTATTATAATACAGACCAGGTCTATTATAATACAGGCCTGATCTATTGTAATACAGGCCTGATCTATTGTAATACAGGCCAGGTCTATTATAATACATACCAGGTCTATTATAATACAGACCAGGTCTATTACAGCACAGGCCAGGTCAATTATAATACAGGCCAGGATTACAGGCCGGGTCTAGTATAATACAGGTCAGGTCTATTATAATACAGACCAGGTCTATTATAATACAGGCCTGATCTATTATAATAGAGGCCAGGTCTATTATAATACAGACCAGGTCTATTATAAAACAGGCCAGGTCTACAGGCCAGGTCTATTATGTTACCGGCCAGATCTATTAATATACAGGCCAGGTCTATTATAATACAGACCAGGTCTATTATAATACAGGCCAGGTCTATTATCATTCAAACCAGTTCTATTATAATACAGGCCAGGTCTTTTATAATACAGACCAGGTGTATTATAATACAGGCCTGATCTATTATAATACAAGCCAGGTCTATTATAATACAGACCAGGTCTATTATAATACATACCAGGAATAATATAATACAGACCAGGTCTATTATAATACCGGCCAGGTCTATTATAATACAAGCCAGGTCTATTATACAACAGGCCAGGTCTATTACAGTACAGGACAGGTCTACAGACCAGGTCTATTATAATACAGACCAGGTCTACAGGCCAGGTCTATTATAATACAGACCAGGTCTATTAAATTACAGACCAGGTATATTATAATTAAGGCCAGGTATATTTTAGTACAGGCCAGGTCTATTATAATACAGGCCAGGTCTACACGCCAGGTCTATTGTAATACAGGCCAGGTCTATTATAATACAGACCATGTCTATTATAATACTGGCCAGGTCTATTATAGTACATTACAAGTCTATTATAATACAGGCCAGGTCTATTATATTACAGGCCATATATATTATAATACAGGCCAGGTCTATTTTAATACAGGCCATGTCTACAGTCCAGGTATATTATAATACAGACCAGGTCTATTAAATTACAGACAAGGTCTATTATAATACAGGCCAGGTATATTATAGTACATTACAGGTCTTTTATAATACATACCAGGTCTATTATAATACAGACCAGGTCTATTACAGTACAGGCCAGGTCTATTATATTACAGGCCATATATATTATAATACAGGCCAGGTCTATTTTAATACAGGCCAGGTCTACAGTCCAGGTATATTATAATACAGACCAGGTCTATTAAATTATAGACAAGGTCTATTATAATACAGGCTAGGTATATTGTAATACAGGCCAGGTCTATTATAATACAGACCATGTTTATTATAATACTAGCCAGATCTATTATAGTACATTACAGGTCTATTATAATACAGGCCAGGTCTATTATAATACAGGCCAGGTCATCATGCCAGGTCTGTTATTATATTAGCCAGGTCTATTATAATGCAGACCATGTATATTTTAATACAGACCAGGTATATTATAATAAAGGCCAGGTCTATTATAATACAGACCAGGTCTATTATAATACCGGCCAGGTCTATTACAGTACAGGACAAGTCTACAGACCAGGTCTATTATAATACAGGTCAGGTCTATTATAATACAGACCAGGTCTATTATAATACAGACCAGGTCTATTATAATACAGGCCAGGTCTATTATAATACAGGCCAGGTGTCCAGGCCAGGTCTGTTATTTAATTAGCCAGGTCTAATATAATGCAGACCAGGTATATTATAATAAAGGCCAGGTCTATTATAATACAGGCCAGGATTACAGGCCAGGTCTAGTATATACATGTCAGGTCTATAATAATACAGACCAGGTCTATAATAATACAGACCAGGTCTATTATAATACAGACCTGATCTATTGTAATACAGGCCAGGTCTATTATAATACATACCAGGTTTATTATAATACAGACCAGGTCTATTACAGTACAGGCCAGGATTACAGGCCGGGTCTAGTATAATACAGGTCAGGTCTATTATAATACAGACCAGGTCTATTATAATACAGGCCAGGTCTATTATAATACAGACCAGGTCTATTATAATACAGACTAGGTCTATTATAATACAGACCAGGTCTATTATAATACAGGCCAGGTCTATTATAATACAGGCCAGGTCATCAGGCCAGGTCTGTTATTATATTAGCCAGGTCTATTAAAATGCAGCCCATGTATATTATAATACAGACCAGGTATATTATAATAAAGGCCAGGTCTATTATAATACAGACCAGGTCTATTATAATACAGGCCAGGTCTATTACAGTACAGGACAAGTATACAGACCAGGTCTATTATAATTTAGACCATGTATATTATAATACAGACCAGGTATATTATAATAAATGCCAGGTCTATTATAATACAGGCCAGGATTACAGGCCAGGTCTAGTACATACAGGTCAGGTCTATAATAATACAGACCAGGTCTATTATAATACAGACCAGGTCTATTATAATACAGGCCAGGTTAATTATAATACAGGCCAGGTCATCAGGCCAGGTCTATTATTATATAGGCCAGGTCTATTATAATACAGACCAGGTTTATTATAATACAGGCCTGATCTATTGTAAAACAGGCCAGGTCTATTATAATACATACCAGGTCTATTATAATACAGACCAGGTCTATTACAGTACAGGCCAGGTCAATTATAATACAGGCCAGGATTACAGGCCGGGTCTAGTATAATACAGGTCAGGTCTATTATAATACAGGCCATGTCTATTATAATACAGGCCAGGTCTATTATAATACAGACCAGGTCTATTATAAAACAGGCCAGGTCTACAGGCCAGGTCTATTATATTACCGGCCAGGTCTATTAATATACAGACCAGGTCTATTATAATACAGGCCAGGTCTATTATCATTCAAACCAGTTCTATTATAATACAGGCCAGGTCTTTTATAATACAGACCAGGTGTATTATAATACAGGCCTGATCTATTATAATACAAGCCAGGTCTATTATAATACAGACCAGGTCTATTATAATACAGACCAGGTCTATTATAATACAGGCCAGGTGTCCAGGCCAGGTCTGTTATTTAATTAGCCAGGTCTATTATAATGCAGACCAGGTATATTATAATACAGGCCAGGATTACAGGCCAGGTCTAGTATATACAGGTCAGGTCTATAATAATACAGACCAGGTCTATTATAATACAGACCAGGTCTATTATAATACAGGCCAGGTTTATTATAATACAGGCCAGGTCATCAGGCCAGGTCTATTATTATATAGGCCAGGTCTATTATAATACAGACCAGGTCTATTATAATACAGACCTGATCTATTGTAATACAGGCCAGGTCTATTATAATACATACCAGGTCTATTATAATACAATCCAGGTCTATAACAGTAGAGGCCAGGATTACAGGCCGGGTCTAGTATAATAGAGGTCAGGTCTATTATAATACAGACCAGGTCTATTATAATACAGGCCTGCTCTATTATAATACAGGCCAGGTCTATTATAATACAGACCAGGTCTATTATAATACAGACTAGGTCTATTATAATACAGACCAGGTCTATTATAATACAGGCCAGGTCTATTATAATACAGGCCAGGTCATCAGGCCAGGTCTGTTATTATATTAGCCAGGTCTATTATAATGCAGACCATGTATATTATAATACAGACCTGGTATATTATAATACAGGCCAGGTCTATTACAGTACAGGACAAGTCTACAGACCAGGTCTATTATAATTTAGACCATGTATATTATAATACAGACCAGGTATATTATAATAAATGCCAGGTCTATTATAATACAGGCCAGGATTACAGGCCAGGTCTAGTACATACAGGTCAGGTCTATAATAATACAGACCAGGTCTATTATAATACAGACCAGGTCTATTATAATACAGGCTTGGTTAATTATAATACAGGCCAGGTCATCAGGCCAGGTCTATTATTATATAGGCCAGGTCTATTATAATACAGACCAGGTTTATTATAATACAGGCCTGATCTATTGTAAAACAGGCCAGGTCTATTATAATACATACCAGGTCTATTATAATACAGACCAGGTCTATTACAGTACAGGCCAGGTCAATTATAATACAGGCCAGGATTACAGGCCGGGTCTAGTATAATACAGGTCAGGTCTATTATAATACAGACCAGGTCTATTATAATACAGGCCATGTCTATTATAATACAGGCCAGGTCTATTATAATACAGACCAGGTCTATTATAAAACAGGCCAGGTCTACAGGCCAGGTCTATTATATTACCGGCCAGGTCTATTAATATACAGACCAGGTCTATTATAATACAGGCCAGGTCTATTATCATTCAAACCAGTTCTATTATAATACAGGCCAGGTCTTTTATAATACAGACCAGGTGTATTATAATACAGGCCTGATCTATTATAATACAAGCCAGGTCTATTATAATACAGACCAGGTCTATTATAATACAGACCAGGTCTATTATAATACAGGCCAGGTGTCCAGGCCAGGTCTGTTATTTAATTAGCCAGGTCTATTATAATGCAGACCAGGTATATTATAATAAAGGCCAGGTCTATTATAATACAGGCCAGGATTACAGGCCAGGTCTAGTATATACAGGTCAGGTCTATAATAATACAGACCAGGTCTATTATAATACAGACCAGGTCTATTATAATACAGGCCAGGTTTATTATAATACAGGCCAGGTCTTCAGGCCAGGTCTATTATTATATAGGCCAGGTCTATTATAATACAGACCAGGTCTATTATAATACAGACCTGATCTATTGTAATACAGGCCAGGTATATTATAATACATACCAGGTCTATTATAATACAAACCAGGTCTATAACAGTAGAGGCCAGGATTACAGGCCGGGTCTAGTATAATAGAGGTCAGGTCTATTATAATACAGACCAGGTCTATTATAATACAGGCCTGATCTATTATAATACAGGCCAGGTCTATTATAATACAGACCAGGTCTATTATAATACAGACTAGGTCTATTATAATACAGACCAGGTCTATTATAATACAGGCCAGGTCTATTATAATACAGGCCAGGTCATCAGGCCAGGTCTGTTATTATATTAGCCAGGTCTATTATAATGCAGACCATGTATATTATAATACAGACCAGGTATATTATAATACAGGCCAGGTCTATTACAGTACAGGACAAGTCTACAGACCAGGTCTATTATAATTTAGACCATGTATATTATAATACAGACCAGGTATATTATAATAAATGCCAGGTCTATTATAATACAGGCCAGGTCTATTTTAATACAGGCCAGGTCTACAGTCCAGGTATATTATAATACAGACCAGGTCTATTAAATTACAGACAAGGTCTATTATAATACAGGCCAGGTCTTTTATAATACAGACCAGGTGTATTATAATACAGACCAGGTCTACAGGCCAGGAGTATTATAATAAAGACCAGGTCTATTAAATTACAGACCAGGTCTATTATAATACAGACCAGGTCTATTATAGTACAGGCCAGGATTACAGGCCGGGTCTAGTATAATACAGGTCAGGTCTATTATAATACAGACCAGGTCTATTATAATACAGGCCTGATCTATTATAATACAGGCCAGGTCTATTATAATACAGACCAGGTCTATTATAATACAGACTAGGTCTATTAAAATACAGACCAGGTATATTATAATACAGGCCATGTCTACAGGCCAGGTCTATTATATTACCGGCCAGTTCTATTAATATACAGGCCAGGTCTATAATAATACAGACCAGGTCTATTATAATACAGGCCAGGTCTATTTTAATTCAAACCAGTTCTATTATATTACAGGCCAGGTCTTTTATAATACAGACCAGGTGTATTATAATACATACCAGGAATTATATAATACAGACCAGGTCTATTATAATACCGGCCAGGTATATTATAATACAAGCCAGGTCTATTATACAACAGGCCAGGTCTATTACAGTACAGGACAGGTCCACAGACCAGGTCTATTATAATACAGACCAGGTATATTAATAGACAGGCCAGGTCTATTATAATACTGGCCAGGTCTACAGGCCAGGTCTATTATAATACAGACCAGGTCTATTAAATTACAGACCAGGTATATTATAATACAGGCTAAGGTATATTTTAGTACAGGCCAGGTCTATTATAATACAGGCCAGGTCTACACGCCAGGTCTATTGTAATACAGGCCAGGTCTATTATAATACAGACCAGGTCTATTATATTACAGGCCATATATATTATAATACAGGCCAGGTCTATTTTAATACAGGCCAGGTCTACAGTCCAGGTATTTTATAATGCAGACCATGTATATTATAATACAGACCAGGTCTATTATAATACAGGCCAGGTTTATTATAATATTGGCCAGGTCTGTTATAATACAGACCAGGTCTGTTATAATACAGGCCTGATCTATTTTAATACAGGCCAGGTCTATTATAATACATACCAGGTCTATTATAATACAGACCAGGTCTATTACAGCACAGGCCAGGTCAATTATAATACAGGCCAGGATTACAGGCCAGGTCTATTATATTACAGGCCATATATATTATAATACAGGCCAGGTCTATTTTAATACAGGCCAGGTCTACAGTCCAGGTATATTATAATACAGACCAGGTCTATTAAATTACAGACAAGGTCTATTATAATACAGGCCAGGTATATTGTAATACAGGCCAGGTCATCAGGCCAGGTCTGTTATTATATTAGCCAGGTCTATTATGATGCAGACCATGTATATTATAATACAAACCAGGTATATTATAATAAAGGCCAGGTCTATTATAATACAGACCAGGTCTATTATAATACAGGCCAGGTCTATTACAGTACAGGACAAGTCTACAGACCAGGTCTATTATAATACAGGTCAGGTCTATTATAATACAGACCAGGTCTATTATAATACAGGCCAGGTCTTTTATAATACAGGCCAGGTGTCCAGGCAAGGTCTGTTATTTAATTAGCCAGGTCTATTATAATGCAGACCATGTATATTATAATACAGACCAGGTCTATTATAATACAGGCCAGGTTTATTATAATATTGGCCAGGTCTATTATAATACAGACCAGGTCTATTATAATACAGGCCTGATCTATTGTAATACAGGCCAGGTCTATTATAATACATACCAGGTCTATTATAATACAGACCAGGTCTATTACAGCACAGGCCAGGTCAATTATAATACAGGCCAGGATTACAGGCCGGGTCTAGTATAATACAGGTCAGGTCTATTATAATACAGACCAGGTCTATTATAATACAGGCCTGATCTATTATAATAGAGGCCAGGTCTATTATAATACAGACCAGGTCTATTATAAAACAGGCCAGGTCTACAGGCCAGGTCTATTATGTTACCGGCCAGATCTATTAATATACAGGCCAGGTCTATTATAATACAGACCAGGTCTATTATAATACAGGCCAGGTCTATTATCATTCAAACCAGTTCTATTATAATACAGGCCAGGTCTTTTATAATACAGACCAGGTGTATTATAATACAGGCCTGATCTATTATAATACAAGCCAGGTCTATTATAATACAGACCAGGTCTATTATAATACATACCAGGAATAATATAATACAGACCAGGTCTATTATAATACCGGCCAGGTCTATTATAATACAAGCCAGGTCTATTATACAACAGGCCAGGTCTATTACAGTACAGGACAGGTCTACAGACCAGGTCTATTATAATACAGACCAGGTCTACAGGCCAGGTCTATTATAATACAGACCAGGTCTATTAAATTACAGACCAGGTATATTATAATTAAGGCCAGGTATATTTTAGTACAGGCCAGGTCTATTATAATACAGGCCAGGTCTACACGCCAGGTCTATTGTAATACAGGCCAGGTCTATTATAATACAGACCATGTCTATTATAATACTGGCCAGGTCTATTATAGTACATTACAAGTCTATTATAATACAGGCCAGGTCTATTATATTACAGGCCATATATATTATAATACAGGCCAGGTCTATTTTAATACAGGCCATGTCTACAGTCCAGGTATATTATAATACAGACCAGGTCTATTAAATTACAGACAAGGTCTATTATAATACAGGCCAGGTATATTATAGTACATTACAGGTCTTTTATAATACATACCAGGTCTATTATAATACAGACCAGGTCTATTACAGTACAGGCCAGGTCTATTATATTACAGGCCATATATATTATAATACAGGCCAGGTCTATTTTAATACAGGCCAGGTCTACAGTCCAGGTATATTATAATACAGACCAGGTCTATTAAATTATAGACAAGGTCTATTATAATACAGGCTAGGTATATTGTAATACAGGCCAGGTCTATTATAATACAGACCATGTTTATTATAATACTAGCCAGATCTATTATAGTACATTACAGGTCTATTATAATACAGGCCAGGTCTATTATAATACAGGCCAGGTCATCATGCCAGGTCTGTTATTATATTAGCCAGGTCTATTATAATGCAGACCATGTATATTTTAATACAGACCAGGTATATTATAATAAAGGCCAGGTCTATTATAATACAGACCAGGTCTATTATAATACCGGCCAGGTCTATTACAGTACAGGACAAGTCTACAGACCAGGTCTATTATAATACAGGTCAGGTCTATTATAATACAGACCAGGTCTATTATAATACAGACCAGGTCTATTATAATACAGGCCAGGTCTATTATAATACAGGCCAGGTGTCCAGGCCAGGTCTGTTATTTAATTAGCCAGGTCTATTATAATGCAGACCAGGTATATTAGAATAAAGGCCAGGTCTATTATAATACAGGCCAGGATTACAGGCCAGGTCTAGTATATACATGTCAGGTCTATAATAATACAGACCAGGTCTATTATAATACAGACTAGGTCTATTATAATACAGACCAGGTCTATTATAATACAGGCCAGGTCTATTATAATACAGGCCAGGTCATCAGGCCAGGTCTGTTATTATATTAGCCAGGTCTATTAAAATGCAGACCATGTATATTATAATACAGACCAGGTATATTATAATAAAGGCCAGGTCTATTATAATACAGACCAGGTCTATTATAATACAGGCCAGGTCTATTACAGTACAGGACAAGTATACAGACCAGGTCTATTATAATTTAGACCATGTATATTATAATACAGACCAGGTATATTATAATAAATGCCAGGTCTATTATAATACAGGCCAGGATTACAGGCCAGGTCTAGTACATACAGGTCAGGTCTATAATAATACAGACCAGGTCTATTATAATACAGACCAGGTCTATTATAATACAGGCCAGGTTAATTATAATACAGGCCAGGTCATCAGGCCAGGTCTATTATTATATAGGCCAGGTCTATTATAATACAGACCAGGTTTATTATAATACAGGCCTGATCTATTGTAAAACAGGCCAGGTCTATTATAATACATACCAGGTCTATTATAATACAGACCAGGTCTATTACAGTACAGGCCAGGTCAATTATAATACAGGCCAGGATTACAGGCCGGGTCTAGTATAATACAGGTCAGGTCTATTATAATACAGACCAGGTCTATTATAATACAGGCCATGTCTATTATAATACAGGCCAGGTCTATTATAATACAGACCAGGTCTATTATAAAACAGGCCAGGTCTACAGGCCAGGTCTATTATATTACCGGCCAGGTCTATTAATATACAGACCAGGTCTATTATAATACAGGCCAGGTCTATTATCATTCAAACCAGTTCTATTATAATACAGGCCAGGTCTTTTATAATACAGACCAGGTGTATTATAATACAGGCCTGATCTATTATAATACAAGCCAGGTCTATTATAATACAGACCAGGTCTATTATAATACAGACCAGGTCTATTATAATACAGGCCAGGTGTCCAGGCCAGGTCTGTTATTTAATTAGCCAGGTCTATTATAATGCAGACCAGGTATATTATAATACAGGCCAGGATTACAGGCCAGGTCTAGTATATACAGGTCAGGTCTATAATAATACAGACCAGGTCTATTATAATACAGACCAGGTCTATTATAATACAGGCCAGGTTTATTATAATACAGGCCAGGTCATCAGGCCAGGTCTATTATTATATAGGCCAGGTCTATTATAATACAGACCAGGTCTATTATAATACAGACCTGATCTATTGTAATACAGGCCAGGTCTATTATAATACATACCAGGTCTATTATAATACAATCCAGGTCTATAACAGTAGAGGCCAGGATTACAGGCCGGGTCTAGTATAATAGAGGTCAGGTCTATTATAATACAGACCAGGTCTATTATAATACAGGCCTGCTCTATTATAATACAGGCCAGGTCTATTATAATACAGACCAGGTCTATTATAATACAGACTAGGTCTATTATAATACAGACCAGGTCTATTATAATACAGGCCAGGTCTATTATAATACAGGCCAGGTCATCAGGCCAGGTCTGTTATTATATTAGCCAGGTCTATTATAATGCAGACCATGTATATTATAATACAGACCAGGTATATTATAATACAGGCCAGGTCTATTACAGTACAGGACAAGTCTACAGACCAGGTCTATTATAATTTAGACCATGTATATTATAATACAGACCAGGTATATTATAATAAATGCCAGGTCTATTATAATACAGGCCAGGATTACAGGCCAGGTCTAGTACATACAGGTCAGGTCTATAATAATACAGACCAGGTCTATTATAATACAGGCTTGGTTAATTATAATACAGGCCAGGTCATCAGGCCAGGTCTATTATTATATAGGCCAGGTCTATTATAATACAGACCAGGTTTATTATAATACAGGCCTGATCTATTGTAAAACAGGCCAGGTCTATTATAATACATACCAGGTCTATTATAATACAGACCAGGTCTATTACAGTACAGGCCAGGTCAATTATAATACAGGCCAGGATTACAGGCCGGGTCTAGTATAATACAGGTCAGGTCTATTATAATACAGACCAGGTCTATTATAATACAGGCCATGTCTATTATAATACAGGCCAGGTCTATTATAATACAGACCAGGTCTATTATAAAACAGGCCAGGTCTACAGGCCAGGTCTATTATATTACCGGCCAGGTCTATTAATATACAGACCAGGTCTATTATAATACAGGCCAGGTCTATTATCATTCAAACCAGTTCTATTATAATACAGGCCAGGTCTTTTATAATACAGACCAGGTGTATTATAATACAGGCCTGATCTATTATAATACAAGCCAGGTCTATTATAATACAGACCAGGTCTATTATAATACAGACCAGGTCTATTATAATACAGGCCAGGTGTCCAGGCCAGGTCTGTTATTTAATTAGCCAGGTCTATTATAATGCAGACCAGGTATATTATAATAAAGGCCAGGTCTATTATAATACAGGCCAGGATTACAGGCCAGGTCTAGTATATACAGGTCAGGTCTATAATAATACAGACCAGGTCTATTATAATACAGACCAGGTCTATTATAATACAGGCCAGGTTTATTATAATACAGGCCAGGTCTTCAGGCCAGGTCTATTATTATATAGGCCAGGTCTATTATAATACAGACCAGGTCTATTATAATACAGACCTGATCTATTGTAATACAGGCCAGGTATATTATAATACATACCAGGTCTATTATAATACAAACCAGGTCTATAACAGTAGAGGCCAGGATTACAGGCCGGGTCTAGTATAATAGAGGTCAGGTCTATTATAATACAGACCAGGTCTATTATAATACAGGCCAGGTCTATTATAATACAGGCCAGGTCTATTTTAATACAGGCCATGTCTACAGTCCAGGTATATTATAATACAGACCAGGTCTATTAAATTACAGACAAGGTCTATTATAATACAGGCCAGGTATATTATAGTACATTACAGGTCTTTTATAATACATACCAGGTCTATTATAATACAGACCAGGTCTATTACAGTACAGGCCAGGTCTATTATATTACAGGCCATATATATTATAATACAGGCCAGGTCTATTTTAATACAGGCCAGGTCTACAGTCCAGGTATATTATAATACAGACCAGGTCTATTAAATTATAGACAAGGTCTATTATAATACAGGCTAGGTATATTGTAATACAGGCCAGGTCTATTATAATACAGACCATGTTTATTATAATACTAGCCAGATCTATTATAGTACATTACAGGTCTATTATAATACAGGCCAGGTCTATTATAATACAGGCCAGGTCATCATGCCAGGTCTGTTATTATATTAGCCAGGTCTATTATAATGCAGACCATGTATATTTTAATACAGACCAGGTATATTATAATAAAGGCCAGGTCTATTATAATACAGACCAGGTCTATTATAATACCGGCCAGGTCTATTACAGTACAGGACAAGTCTACAGACCAGGTCTATTATAATACAGGTCAGGTCTATTATAATACAGACCAGGTCTATTATAATACAGACCAGGTCTATTATAATACAGGCCAGGTCTATTATAATACAGGCCAGGTGTCCAGGCCAGGTCTGTTATTTAATTAGCCAGGTCTATTATAATGCAGACCAGGTATATTATAATAAAGGCCAGGTCTATTATAATACAGGCCAGGATTACAGGCCAGGTCTAGTATATACATGTCAGGTCTATAATAATACAGACCAGGTCTATAATAATACAGACCAGGTCTATTATAATACAGACCTGATCTATTGTAATACAGGCCAGGTCTATTATAATACATACCAGGTTTATTATAATACAGACCAGGTCTATTACAGTACAGGCCAGGATTACAGGCCGGGTCTAGTATAATACAGGTCAGGTCTATTATAATACAGACCAGGTCTATTATAATACAGGCCAGGTCTATTATAATACAGACCAGGTCTATTATAATACAGACTAGGTCTATTATAATACAGACCAGGTCTATTATAATACAGGCCAGGTCTATTATAATACAGGCCAGGTCATCAGGCCAGGTCTGTTATTATATTAGCCAGGTCTATTAAAATGCAGACCATGTATATTATAATACAGACCAGGTATATTATAATAAAGGCCAGGTCTATTATAATACAGACCAGGTCTATTATAATACAGGCCAGGTCTATTACAGTACAGGACAAGTATACAGACCAGGTCTATTATAATTTAGACCATGTATATTATAATACAGACCAGGTATATTATAATAAATGCCAGGTCTATTATAATACAGGCCAGGATTACAGGCCAGGTCTAGTACATACAGGTCAGGTCTATAATAATACAGACCAGGTCTATTATAATACAGACCAGGTCTATTATAATACAGGCCAGGTTAATTATAATACAGGCCAGGTCATCAGGCCAGGTCTATTATTATATAGGCCAGGTCTATTATAATACAGACCAGGTTTATTATAATACAGGCCTGATCTATTGTAAAACAGGCCAGGTCTATTATGATACATACCAGGTCTATTATAATACAGACCAGGTCTATTACAGTACAGGCCAGGTCAATTATAATACAGGCCAGGATTACAGGCCGGGTCTAGTATAATACAGGTCAGGTCTATTATAATACAGACCAGGTCTATTATAATACAGGCCATGTCTATTATAATACAGGCCAGGTCTATTATAATACAGACCAGGTCTATTATAAAACAGGCCAGGTCTACAGGCCAGGTCTATTATATTACCGGCCAGGTCTATTAATATACAGACCAGGTCTATTATAATACAGGCCAGGTCTATTATCATTCAAACCAGTTCTATTATAATACAGGCCAGGTCTTTTATAATACAGACCAGGTGTATTATAATACAGGCCTGATCTATTATAATACAAGCCAGGTCTATTATAATACAGACCAGGTCTATTATAATACAGACCAGGTCTATTATAATACAGGCCAGGTGTACAGGCCAGGTCTGTTATTTAATTAGCCAGGTCTATTATAATGCAGACCAGGTATATTATAATACAGGCCAGGATTACAGGCCAGGTCTAGTATATACAGGTCAGGTCTATAATAATACAGACCAGGTCTATTATAATACAGACCAGGTCTATTATAATACAGGCCAGGTTTATTATAATACAGGCCAGGTCATCAGGCCAGGTCTATTATTATATAGGCCAGGTCTATTATAATACAGACCAGGTCTATTATAATACAGACCTGATCTATTGTAATACAGGCCAGGTCTATTATAATACATACCAGGTCTATTATAATACAATCCAGGTCTATAACAGTAGAGGCCAGGATTACAGGCCGGGTCTAGTATAATAGAGGTCAGGTCTATTATAATACAGACCAGGTCTATTATAATACAGGCCTGCTCTATTATAATACAGGCCAGGTCTATTATAATACAGACCAGGTCTATTATAATACAGACTAGGTCTATTATAATACAGACCAGGTCTATTATAATACAGGCCAGGTCTATTATAATACAGGCCAGGTCATCAGGCCAGGTCTGTTATTATATTAGCCAGGTCTATTATAATGCAGACCATGTATATTATAATACAGACCAGGTATATTATAATACAGGCCAGGTCTATTACAGTACAGGACAAGTCTACAGACCAGGTCTATTATAATTTAGACCATGTATATTATAATACAGACCAGGTATATTATAATAAATGCCAGGTCTATTATAATACAGGCCAGGATTACAGGCCAGGTCTAGTACATACAGGTCAGGTCTATAATAATACAGACCAGGTCTATTATAATACAGACCAGGTCTATTATAATACAGGCTTGGTTAATTATAATACAGGCCAGGTCATCAGGCCAGGTCTATTATTATATAGGCCAGGTCTATTATAATACAGACCAGGTTTATTATAATACAGGCCTGATCTATTGTAAAACAGGCCAGGTCTATTATAATACATACCAGGTCTATTATAATACAGACCAGGTCTATTACAGTACAGGCCAGGTCAATTATAATACAGGCCAGGATTACAGGCCGGGTCTAGTATAATACAGGTCAGGTCTATTATAATACAGACCAGGTCTATTATAATACAGGCCATGTCTATTATAATACAGGCCAGGTCTATTATAATACAGACCAGGTATATTATAAAACAGGCCAGGTCTACAGGCCAGGTCTATTATATTACCGGCCAGGTCTATTAATATACAGACCAGGTCTATTATAATACAGGCCAGGTCTATTATCATTCAAACCAGTTCTATTATAATACAGGCCAGGTCTTTTATAATACAGACCAGGTGTATTATAATACAGGCCTGATCTATTATAATACAAGCCAGGTCTATTATAATACAGACCAGGTCTATTATAATACAGACCAGGTCTATTATAATACAGGCCAGGTGTCCAGGCCAGGTCTGTTATTTAATTAGCCAGGTCTATTATAATGCAGACCAGGTATATTATAATAAAGGCCAGGTCTATTATAATACAGGCCAGGATTACAGGCCAGGTCTAGTATATACAGGTCAGGTCTATAATAATACAGACCAGGTCTATTATAATACAGACCAGGTCTATTATAATACAGGCCAGGTTTATTATAATACAGGCCAGGTCTTCAGGCCAGGTCTATTATTATATAGGCCAGGTCTATTATAATACAGACCAGGTCTATTATAATACAGACCTGATCTATTGTAATACAGGCCAGGTATATTATAATACATACCAGGTCTATTATAATACAAACCAGGTCTATAACAGTAGAGACCAGGATTACAGGCCGGGTCTAGTATAATAGAGGTCAGGTCTATTATAATACAGACCAGGTCTATTATAATACAGGCCTGATCTATTATAATACAGGCCAGGTCTATTATAATACAGACCAGGTCTATTATAATACAGACTAGGTCTATTATAATACAGACCAGGTCTATTATAATACAGGCCAGGTCTATTATAATACAGGCCAGGTCATCAGGCCAGGTCTGTTATTATATTAGCCAGGTCTATTATAATGCAGACCATGTATATTATAATACAGACCAGGTATATTATAATACAGGCCAGGTCTATTACAGTACAGGACAAGTCTACAGACCAGGTCTATTATAATTTAGACCATGTATATTATAATACAGACCAGGTATATTATAATAAATGCCAGGTCTATTATAATACAGGCCAGGATTACAGGCCAGGTCTAGTACATACAGGTCAGGTCTATAATAATACAGACCAGGTCTATTATAATACAGACCAGGTCTATTATAATACAGGCTTGGTTAATTATAATACAGGCCAGGTCATCAGGCCAGGTCTATTATTATATAGGCCAGGTCTATTATAATACAGGCCAGGTTTATTATAATACAGGCCTGATCTATTGTAAAACAGGCCAGGTCTATTATAATACATACCAGGTCTATTATAATACAGGCCAGGTCTATTACAGTACAGGCCAGGTCAATTATAATACAGGCCATGTCTATTATAACACAGGCCAGGTCTATTATAATACAGACCAGGTCTATTATAAAACAGGCCAGGTCTACAGGCCAGGTCTATTATATTACCGGCCAGGTCTATTAATATACAGACCAGGTCTATTATAATACAGGCCAGGTCTATTATCATTCAAACCAGTTCTATTATAATACAGGCCAGGTCTTTTATAATACAGACCAGGTGTATTATAATACAGGCCTGATCTATTATAATACAAGCCAGGTCTATTATAATACAGACCAGGTCTATTATAATACAGACCAGGTCTATTATAATACAGGCCAGGTGTCCAGGCCAGGTCTGTTATTTAATTAGCCAGGTCTATTATAATGCAGACCAGGTATATTATAATAAAGGCCAGGTCTATTATAATACAGGCCAGGATTACAGGCCAGGTCTAGTATATACAGGTCAGGTCTATAATAATACAGACCAGGTCTATTATAATACAGACCAGGTCTATTATAATACAGGCCAGGTTAATTATAATACAGGCCAGGTCATCAGGCCAGGTCTATTATTATATAGGCCAGGTCTATTATAATACAGACCATGTCTATTATAATACAGACCTGATCTATTGTAATACAGGCCAGGTCTATTATAATACATACCAGGTCTATTATAATACAAACCAGGTCTATAACAGTAGAGGCCAGGATTACAGGCCGGGTCTAGTATAATAGAGGTCAGGTCTATTATAATACAGACCAGGTCTATTATAATACAGGCCTGATCTATTATAATACAGGCCAGGTCTATTATAATACAGACCAGGTCTATTATAATACAGGCCAGGTCTATTATAATACAGGCCAGGTCATCAGGCCAGGTCTGTTATTATATTAGCCAGGTCTATTATAATGCAGACCATGTATATTATAATACAGACCAGGTATATTATAATAAAGGCCAGGTCTATTATAATACAGACCAGGTCTATTATAATACAGGCAAGGTCTATTACAGTACAGGACAAGTCTACAGACCAGGTGTATTATAATACAGGTCCGTTCTATTATAATACAGACCAGGTCTATTATAATACAGGCCAGGTCTATTATAATACAGGCCTGGTGTCCAGGCCAGGTTTGTTATTTAATTAGCCAGGTCTATCATAATTTAGACCATGTATATTATAATACAGACCAGGTATATTATAATAAAGGCCAGGTCTATTATAATACAGGCCAGGATTACAGGCCAGGTCTAGTATATACAGGTCAGGTCTATAATAATACAGACCAGGTCTATTATAATACAGACCAGGTCTATTATAATACAGGCCAGGTTAATTATAATACAGGCCAGGTCATCAGGCCAGGTCTATTATTATATAGGCCAGGTCTATTATAATACAGACCAGGTTTATTATAATACAGGCCTGATCTATTGTAATACAGGCCAGGTCTATTATAATACATACCAGGTCTATTATAATACAGACCAGGTCTATTACAGTACAGGCCAGGTCAATTATAATACAGGCCAGGATTACAGGCCGGGTCTAGTATAATACAGGTCAGGTCTATTATAATACAGACCAGGTCTATTATAATACAGGCCTGATCTATTATAATACAGGCCAGGTCTATTATAATACAGACCAGGTCTATTATAATACAGACCAGGTCTATTATAATACAGGCCAGGTCTATTATAATACAGGCCAGGTCTACAGGCCAGGTCTATTATATTACCGGCCAGGTCTATTAATATACAGACCAGGTCTATTATAATACAGGCCAGGTCTATTATCATTCAAACCAGTTCTATTATAATACAGGCCAGGTCTTTTATAATACAGACCAGGTGTATTATAATACAGGCCTGATCTATTATAATACAAGCCAGGTCTAGTATATTACAGGCCAGGTCTATTATAATACAGACCAGGTCTATTATAATACAGGCCTGATCTATTATAATACAGGCCAGGTCTATTATAATACAGACCAGGTCTATTATAATACAGACTAGGTCTATTATAATACAGACCAGGTCTATTATAATACAGGCCAGGTCTATTATAATACAGGCCAGGTCATCAGGCCAGGTCTGTTATTATATTAGCCAGGTCTATTATAATGCAGACCATGTATATTATAATACAGACCAGGTATATTATAATAAAGGCCAGGTCTATTATAATACAGACCGGGTCTATTATAATACAGGCCAGGTCTATTACAATACAGGACAAGTCTACAGACCAGGTCTATTATAATACAGGTCAGTTCTATTATAATACAGACCAGGTCTATTATAATACAGGCCAGGTCTATTATAATACAGGCCAGGTGTCCAGGCCAGGTCTGTTATTTAATTAGCCAGGTCTATTATAATTTAGACCATGTATATTATAATACAAACCAGGTATATTATAATAAAGGCCAGGTCTATTATAATACAGGCCGGGATTACAGGCCAGGTCTAGTATATACAGGTCAGGTCTATAATAATACAGACCAGGTCTATTATAATACAGACCAGGTCTATTATAATACAGGCCAGGTTAATTATAATACAGGCCAGGTCATCAGGCCAGGTCTATTATTATATAGGCCAGGTCTATTATAATACAGACCAGGTTTATTATAATTCAGGCCTGATCTATTGTAATACAGGCCAGGTCTATTATAGTACATACCAGGTCTATTATAATACAGACCAGGTCTATTACTGTACAGGCCAGGTCAATTATAATACAGGCCAGGATTACAGGCCGGGTCGAGTATAATACAGGTCAGGTCTATTATAATACAGACCACTTCTATTATAATACTGGCCAGGTCTATTATAATACAGGCCAGGTCTATTATAATACAGGCCAGGTCTATTATATTACAGGCCATATATATTATAATACAGGCCAGGTCTATTTTAATACAGGCCAGGTCTACAGACCAGGTCTATTAAATTACAAACACGGTCTATTATAATACAGGCCAGGTGTATTATAATACAGGCCAGGTCTATTTTAATACAGGCCAGGTCTACAGACCAGGTCTATTAAATTACAAACAAGGTCTATTATAATACCGGCCAGGTCTATTATAATACAGGCCAGGTCTATTATAATACAGGCCAGGTCTACAGGCCAGGTCTATTATATTACCGGCCAGGTCTATTAATATACAGGCCAGGTCTATTATAATACAGGCCAGGTCTATTATAATACAGGCCAGGTCTACAGGCCAGGTCTATTATATTACCGGCCAGGTCTATTAATATACAGGCCAGGTCTATTATAATACAGACCAGGTCTATTATAATACAGGCCAGGTCTATTATCATTCAAACCAGTTCTATTATAATACAGGCCAGGTCTTTTATAATACAGACCAGGTCTATTATAATACAGGCCAGGTCTATTATAATACAGGCCAGGTCATCAGGCCAGGTCTGTTATTATATTAGCCAGGTCTATTATAATGCAGACCATGTATATTATAATACAGACCAGGTTTATTATAATAAAGGCCAGGTCTATTATAATACAGACCAGGTCTATTATAATACAAGCAAGGTCTATTACAGTACAGGACAAGTCTACAGACCAGGTGTATTATAATACAGGTCAGTTCTATTATAATACAGACCAGGTCTATTATAATACAGGCCAGGTCTATTGTAATACAGGCCTGGTGTCCAGGCCAGGTCTGTTATTTAATTAGCCAGGTCTATTATAATTTAGACCATGTATATTATAATACAGACCAGGTATATTATAATAAAGGCCAGGTCTATTATAATACAGGCCAGGATTACAGGCCAGGTCTAGTATATACAGGTCAGGTCTATAATAATACAGACCAGGTCTATTATAATACAGACCAGGTCTATTATAATACAGGCCAGGTCTATTATAATACAGGCCAGGTCATCAGGCCAGGTCTATTATTATATAGGCCAGGTCTATTATAATACAGACCAGGTTTATTATAATACAGGCCTGATCTAATGTAGTACAGGCCAGGTCAATTATAATACAGGCCAGGATTACAGGCCGGGTCTAGTATAATACAGGTCAGGTCTATTATAATACAGACCAGGTCTATTATAATACAGGCCTGATCTATTATAATACAGGCCAGGTCTATTATAATACAGACCAGGTCTATTATAATACAGACCAGGTCTATTATAATACAGGCCAGGTCTATTATAATACAGGCCAGGTCTACAGGCCGGGTCTATTATATTACCGGCCAGGTCTATTAATATACAGGCCAGGTCTATTATAATACAGACCAGGTCTATTATAATACAGGCCAGGTCTATTATCATTCAAACCAGTTCTATTATAATACAGGCCAGGTCTTTTATAATACAGACCAGGTCTATTATAATACAGGTCAGTTCTATTATAATACAGACCAGGTCTATTATAATACAGGCCAGGTCTATTATAATACAGGCCAGGTCATCAGGCCAGGTCTGTTATTATATTAGCCAGGTCTATTATAATGCAGACCATGTATATTATAATACAGACCAGGTTTATTATAATAAAGGCCAGGTCTATTATAATACAGACCAGGTCTATTATAATACAAGCAAGGTCTATTACAGTACAGGACAAGTCTACAGACCAGGTGTATTATAATACAGGTCAGTTCTATTATAATACAGACCAGGTCTATTATAATACAGGCCAGGTCTATTGTAATACAGGCCTGGTGTCCAGGCCAGGTCTGTTATTTAATTAGCCAGGTCTATTATAATTTAGACCATGTATATTATAATACAGACCAGGTATATTATAATAAAGGCCAGGTCTATTATAATACAGGCCAGGATTACAGGCCAGGTCTAGTATATACAGGTCAGGTCTATAATAATACAGACCAGGTCTATTATAATACAGACCAGGTCTATTATAATACAGGCCAGGTTAATTATAATACAGGCCAGGTCATCAGGCCAGGTCTATTATTATATAGGCCAGGTCTATTATAATACAGACCAGGTTTATTATAATACAGGCCTGATCTAATGTAGTACAGGCCAGGTCAATTATAATACAGGCCAGGATTACAGGCCGGGTCTAGTATAATACAGGTCAGGTCTATTAAAATACAGACCAGGTCTATTATAATACAGGCCTGATCTATTATAATACAAGCCAGGTCTATTATAATACAGACCAGGTCTATTATAATACAGACCAGGTCTATTATAATACAGGCCAGGTCTATTATAATACAGGCCAGGTCTACAGGCCGGGTCTATTATATTACCGGCCAGGTCTATTAATATACAGGCCAGGTCTATTATAATACAGACCAGGTCTATTATAATACAGGCCAGGTCTATTATCATTCAAACCAGTTCTATTATAATACAGGCCAGGTCTTTTATAATACATACCAGGTGTATTATAATACAGGCCTGATCTATTATAATACAAGCCAGGTCTAGTATATTACAGGTCAGGTCTATTATAATACAGACCAGGTCTATTATAATACAGGCCTGATCTATTATAATACAGGCCAGGTCTATTATAATACACACCAGGTCTATTATAATACAGACTAGGTCTATTATAATACAGACCAGGTCTATTATAATACAGGCCAGGTCTATTATAATACAGGCCAGGTCTATTATATTACCGGCCAGGTCTATTAATATACAGGCCAGGTCTATTATAATACAGACCGGGTCTATTATAATACAGGCCAGGTCTATTATCATTTAAACCAGTTCTAATATAATACAGGCCAGGTCTTTTATAATACAGACCAGGTGTATTATAATACAGGCCTGATCTATTATAATACAAGCCAGGTCTATTATAATACAGACCAGGTCTATTATAATACATACCAGGAATAATATAATACAGACCAGGTCTATTATAATACCGGCCAGGTATATTATAATACAAGCCAGGTCTATTATACAACAGGCCAGGTTTATTACAGTACAAGACAGGTCTACAGACCAGGTCTATTATAATACAGACCAGGTATATTAATAGACAGGCCAGGTCTATTATAATACTGGCCAGGTCTACAGGCCAGGTCTATTATAATACAGACCAGGTCTATTAAATTACAGACCAGGTATATTATAATACAGGCCAGGTCTACACGCCAGGTCTATTGTAATACAGGCCAGGTCTATTATAATACAGACCATGTCTATTATAATACTGGCCAGGTCTATTATAGTACATTACAGGTCTATTATAATACAGGCCAGGTCTATTATATTACAGGCCATATATATTATAATACAGGCCAGGTCTATTTTAATACAGGCCAGGTCTACAGACCAGGTCTATTAAATTACAAACAAGGTCTATTATAATACAGGCCAGGTCTATTACAGTACATTACAGGTCTATTATAATACAGGCCAGGTCTATTATATTACAGGCCATATATATTATAATACACGCCAGGTCTATTTTAATACAGGCCAGGTCTACAGTCCAGGTATATTATAATACAGACCAGGTCTATTAAATTACAGACAAGGTCTAGTATAATACAGGCCAGGTCTATAGGCCATGTCATTATAATCCCGGCCAGGTCTATTATAATACAGACCAGGCCTATTATAATACAGGCCAGGTCTATTACAGTACAGGACAAGTCTACAGACCAGGTCTAGTACAATACAGGCCTGATCTATTATAATACAGGCCAGGTCTATTATAATACAGACCAGGTCTATTATAATACAGGCCAGATCTATTATAATACAGGCCAGGTCAATTATAAAACATGCCATGTCTACAGGCCAGGTATATTATAATACAGGCCAGGTCTATTATATTACAGGCCATGTCTATTATAATACAGGCCAGGTCAATTATAATACAGGCCAGGTTTACAGTCCAGGTCTATTATAATACAGACCAGGTCTATTAAATGACATACCAGGTCTATTATAATACAGGCCAGGTCTATTATAAGACAGGCCAGGTCTACAGGCCAGGTCTATTATAATACCGGCCAGGTCTATTATAATACAGGCCAGGTCTATTATAATACAGACCAGGTCTACAGGCCAGGTCTATTATAATACCGGCCAGGTCCATTATAATACAGGCCAGGTCTATTATAATACAGGCCAGGTCTATTATAATACAGACCAGGTCTATTATAATACAGGCCAGGTCTATTATAATACAGGCCAGGTCTATTATATTACCGGCCAGGTCTATTAATATACAGGCCAGGTCTATTATAATACAGACCGGGTCTATTATAATACAGGCCAGGTCTATTATCATTTAAACCAGTTCTAATATAATACAGGCCAGGTCTTTTATAATACAGACCAGGTGTATTATAATACAGGCCTGATCTATTATAATACAAGCCAGGTCTATTATAATACAGACCAGGTCTATTATAATACATACCAGGAATAATATAATACAGACCAGGTCTATTATAATACCGGCCAGGTATATTATAATACAAGCCAGGTCTATTATACAACAGGCCAGGTTTATTACAGTACAAGACAGGTCTACAGACCAGGTCTATTATAATACAGACCAGGTATATTAATAGACAGGCCAGGTCTATTATAATACTGGCCAGGTCTACAGGCCAGGTCTATTATAATACAGACCAGGTATATTAAATTACAGACCAGGTATATTATAATACAGGCCAGGTCTACACGCCAGGTCTATTGTAATACAGGCCAGGTCTATTATAATACAGACCATGTCTATTATAATACTGGCCAGGTCTATTATAGTACATTACAGGTCTATTATAATACAGGCCAGGTCTATTATATTACAGGCCATATATATTATAATACAGGCCAGGTCTATTTTAATACAGGCCAGGTCTACAGACCAGGTCTATTAAATTACAAACAAGGTCTATTATAATACAGGCCAGGTCTATTACAGTACATTACAGGTCTATTATAATACAGGCCAGGTCTATTATATTACAGGCCATATATATTATAATACACGCCAGGTCTATTTTAATACAGGCCAGGTCTACAGTCCAGGTATATGATAATACAGACCAGGTCTATTAAATTACAGACACGGTCTAGTATAATACAGGCCAGGTCTATTATAATACAGACCAGGTGTATTATAATACAGACCAGGTGTATTATAATACAGACCAGGTCTACAGGCCAGGAGTATTATAATAAAGACCAGGTCTATTAAATTACAGACCAGGTCTATTATAATACAGGCCAGGTCTATTATAGTATAGGCCAGGATTACAGGCCAGGTTTAGTATATACAGGTCAGGTCTATAATAATACAGGCCAGGTCAATTATAATACAGGCCAGGATTACAGGCCGGGTCTATTATAATACAGGTCAGGTCTATTATAATACAGACCAGGTCTATTATAATACAGGCCTGATCTATTATAATACAGGCCAGGTCTATTATAATACAGACCAGGTCTATTATAATACAGGCCAGGTCTATTATAATACAGGCCAGGTCTTTTATAATACAGACCAAGTGTATTATAATACAGACCAGGTCTAAAGGCCAGGAGTATTATAATAAAGACCAGGTCTATTCAATTACAGACCAGGTCTATTGTAATACAGACCAGGTCTATTATAGTACAGGCCAGGATTACAGGCCGGGTCTAGTATAATACAGGTCAGGTCTATTATAATACAGACCAGGTCTATTATAATACAGGCCTGATCTATTATAATACAGGCCAGGTCTATTATAATACAGAACAGGTCTATTATATTACAGACCAGGTCTATTATAATACAGGCCAGGTCTATTATAATACAGGCCAGGTCTACAGGCCAGGTCTATTATAATACAGGCCAGGTCTATTATAATTCAAACCAGTTCTATTATAATACAGGCCAGGTCTTTTATAATACAGAACAGGTGTATTATAATACAGGCCTGATCTATTATAACACAAGCCAGGTCTATTATAATACAGACCAGGTCTATTATAATACATACCAGGAATAATATAATACAGACCAGGTCTATTATAATACCGGCCAGGTATATTATAATACAAGCCAGGTCTATTATACAACAGAGCAGGTCTATTACAGTACAGGACAGGTCTACAGACCAGGTCTATTATAATACAGACCAGGTATATTAATAGACAGGCCAGGTCTATTATAATACTGGCCAGGTATACAGGCCAGGTATATTATAATGCAGGCCAGGTCTACAGTCCAGGTATATTATAATACAGACCAGGTCTATTAAATTACAGACAAGGTCTATTATAATACAGGCCAGGTATATTGTAATACAGGCCAGGTCTATTATAATACAGACCATGTCTATTATAATACTAGCCAGGTCTATTATAGTACATTACAGGTCTATTATAATACAGGCCAGGTCTATTATAATACAGGCCAGATCATCAGGCCATGTCTGTTATTATATTAGCCAGGTCTATTATAATGCAGACCATGTATATTATAATACAGACCAGGTATATTATAATAAAGGCCAGGTCTATTATAACACAGACCAGGTCTATTATAATACAGGCCAGGTCTATTACAGTACAGGACAAGTCTACAGACCAGGTCTATTAAATTACAAACAAGGTCTATTATAATACAGGCCAGGTCTATTACAGTACATTACAGGTCTATTATAATACAGGCCAGGTCTATTATATTACAGGCCATATATATTATAATACACGCCAGGTCTATTTTAATACAGGCCAGGTCTACAGTCCAGGTATATGATAATACAGACCAGGTCTATTAAATTACAGACACGGTCTAGTATAATACAGGCCAGGTCTATTATAATACAGACCAGGTGTATTATAATACAGACCAGGTGTATTATAATACAGACCAGGTCTACAGGCCAGGAGTATTATAATAAAGACCAGGTCTATTAAATTACAGACCAGGTCTATTATAATACAGGCCAGGTCTATTATAGTATAGGCCAGGATTACAGGCCAGGTTTAGTATATACAGGTCAGGTCTATAATAATACAGGCCAGGTCAATTATAATACAGGCCAGGATTACAGGCCGGGTCTATTATAATACAGGTCAGGTCTATTATAATACAGACCAGGTCTATTATAATACAGGCCTGATCTATTATAATACAGGCCAGGTCTATTATAATACAGACCAGGTCTATTATAATACAGGCCAGGTCTATTATAATACAGGCCAGGTCTTTTATAATACAGACCAAGTGTATTATAATACAGACCAGGTCTAAAGGCCAGGAGTATTATAATAAAGACCAGGTCTATTAAATTACAGACCAGGTCTATTGTAATACAGACCAGGTCTATTATAGTACAGGCCAGGATTACAGGCCGGGTCTAGTATAATACAGGTCAGGTCTATTATAATACAGACCAGGTCTATTATAATACAGGCCTGATCTATTATAATACAGGCCAGGTCTATTATAATACAGAACAGGTCTATTATATTACAGACCAGGTCTATTATAATACAGGCCAGGTCTATTATAATACAGGCCAGGTCTACAGGCCAGGTCTATTATATTACCGGCCAGGTCTATTAATATACAGGCCAGGTCTATTATAATACAGACCAGGTCTATTATAATACAGGCCAGGTCTATTATAATTCAAACCAGTTCTATTATAATACAGGCCAGGTCTTTTATAATACAGAACAGGTGTATTATAATACAGGCCTGATCTATTATAATACAAGCCAGGTCTATTATAATACAGACCAGGTCTATTATAATACATACCAGGAATAATATATTACAGACCAGGTCTATTATAATACCGGCCAGGTATATTATAATACAAGCCAGGTCTATTATACAACAGAGCAGGTCTATTACAGTACAGGACAGGTCTACAGACCAGGTCTATTATAATACAGACCAGGTATATTAATAGACAGGCCAGGTCTATTATAATACTGGCCAGGTATACAGGCCAGGTATATTATAATGCAGGCCAGGTCTACAGTCCAGGTATATTATAATACAGACCAGGTCTATTAAATTACAGACAAGGTCTATTATAATACAGGCCAGGTATATTGTAATACAGGCCAGGTCTATTATAATACAGACCATGTCTATTATAATACTAGCCAGGTCTATTATAGTACATTACAGGTCTATTATAATACAGGCCAGGTCTATTATAATACAGGCCAGATCATCAGGCCATGTCTGTTATTATATTAGCCAGGTCTATTATAATGCAGACCATGTATATTATAATACAGACCAGGAATATTATAATAAAGGCCAGGTCTATTATAACACAGACCAGGTCTATTATAATACAGGCCAGGTCTATTACAGTACAGGACAAGTCTACAGACCAGGTCTATTATAATACAGGTCAGGTCTATTACAATACAGACCAGGTCTATTATAATACAGGCCAGGTCTATTATAATACAGGCCAGGATTACAGGCCAGGTCTAGTATATACAGGTCAGGTCTATTATAATACAGACCAGGTCTATTATAATACAGACCAGGTCTATTATAATACAGACCAGGTCTATTATAATACAGGCCAGGTTTATTATAATACAGGCCTGATCTATTGTAATACAGGCCAGGTCTATTATAATACATACCAGGTCTATTATAATACAGACCAGGTCTATTATAATACAGGCCAGGATTACAGGCCGGGTCTAGTAAAATACAGGTCAGGTCTATTATAATACAGACCAGGTCTATTATAATACAGGCCTGATCTATTATAATACAGGCCAGATCTATTATAATACAGACCAGGTCTATTATAATACAGACTAGGTCTATTATAATACAGGCCAGGTCTATTATAATACAGCCCAGGTCTACAGGCCAGGTCTATTATATTACCGGCCAGGTCTATTAATATACAGGCCAGGTCTATTATAATACAGACCAGGTCTTTTATAATACAGGCCAGGTCTATTATCATTCAAACCAGTTATATTATAATACAGGCCAGGTCTTTTATAATACAGACCAGGTGTATTATAATACAGACCTGATCTATTATAATACAAGCCAGGTCTATTATAATACAGACCAGGTCTATTATAATACATACCAGGAATAATATAATACAGACCAGGTCTATTATAATACCGGCCAGGTATATTATAATACAAGCCAGGTCTATTACAGTACAGGACAGGTCTACAGACCAGGTCTATTATAATACAGACCAGGTATATTAATAGACAGGCCAGGTCTATTATAATACTGGCCAGGTCTACAGGCCAGGTGTATTATAATACAGACCAGGTCTATTAAATTACAGACCAGGTATATTGTAATACAGGCCAGGTATATTTTAGTACAGGCCAGGTCTATTATAATACAGGCCAGGTCTACACGCCAGGTCTATTGTAATACAGGCCAGGTCTATTATAATACAGACCATGTCTATTATAATACTGGCCAGGTCTATTATAGTACATTACAGGTCTATTATAATACAGGGCAGGTCTATTATATTACAGGCCATATATATTATAATACAGGCCAGGTCTATTTTAATACAGGCCAGGTCTACAGTCCAGGTATATTATAATAAAGACCAGGTCTATTAAATTACAGACAAGGTCTATTATAATACAGGCCAGGTCTATTGTAATACAGGCCAGGTCTATTATAATACAGACCATGTCTATTATAATACTAGCCAGGTCTATTATAGTACATTACAGGTCTATTATAATACAGGCCAGGTCTATTATAATACAGGCCAGGTCATCAGGCCAGGTCTGTTATTATATTAGCCAGGTCTATTATAATGCAGACCATGTATATTATAATACAGACAAGGTCTAGTATAATACAGGCCAGGTCTATAGGCCATGTCATTATAATCCCGGCCAGGTCTATTATAATACAGACCAGGTCTATTATAATACAGGCCAGGTCTATTACAGTACAGGACAAGTCTACAGACCAGGTCTATTATAATACAGTTCAGGTCTAATATAATACAGACCAGGTCTATTATAATACAGGCCAGGTCTATTATAATACAGGCCAGGAGATCAGGCCAGGTCTGTTATTTAATTAGCCTGGTCTATTATAATGCAGACCATGTATATTATAATACAGACCAGGTATATTATAATAAAGGCCAGGTCTGTTATAATACAGGCCAGGATTACAGGCCAGGTCTAGTATATACAGGTCAGGTCTATAATAATACAGACCAGGTCTATTATAATACAGACCAGGTCTATTATAATACAGGCCAGGTTTATTATAATACAGGCCAGGTCATCAGGCCAGGTCTATTATTATATAGGCCAGGTCTATTATAATACAGACCAGGTATATTATAATACAGGCCTGATCTATTGTAATACAGGCCAGGTCTATTATAATACATACCAGGTCTATTATAATACAGACCAGGTCTATTACAGTACAGGCCAGGTCAATTATAATACAGGCCAGGTCTATTGTAATACAGGCCAGGTATTTTATAATACAGACCAGGTATATTTATAATACAGACCAGGTATATTATAATACTGGTCAGGTCTATTATAGTACCGGCCAGGTCTATTATTAAACAGGCCAGGTCAATAATAATACAGGCCAGGTATATTATTAAACAGGCCAGGTCTATTATACAGGCCAGGTTTACAGGCCAGGTCTAGTACAATACAGTCCAGGTTTATTATAATACAGGCCAGGTCTATTGTAATACAGGCCAGGTCTATTATAATACAGACCATGTCTATTATAATACAGGTCAGGTCTATTATAATACAGACCAGGTCTATTATAATACAGGCCAGGTCTATTATAATACAGGCCACGTGATCAGGCCAGGTCTGTTATTTAATTAGCCAGGTCTATTATAATGCAGACCATGTATAGTATAATACAGACCAGGTATATTATAATAAAGGCCAGGTCTATTATAATACAGGCAAGGTCTAGTATAATATAGGCCAGGTCTATAGGCCATGTCATTATAATCCCGACCAGGTCTATTATAATACAGACCAGGTCTATTATAATACAGGCCAGATCTATTACAGTACAGGACAAGTGTACAGACCAGGTCTATTATAATACAGGTCAGGTCTATTATAATACAGGCCAGGTGATCTGGCCAGGTCTGTTATTTAATTAGCCAGGTCTATTATAATGCAGAACATGTATATTATAATACAGACCAGGTATATTATAATAAAGGCCAGGTCTATTATAATACAGGCCAGGATTACAGGCCAGGTCTAGTATATACAGGTCAGGTCTATAATAATACAGACCAGGTCTATTATAATACAGACCAGGTCTATTATAATACAGGGCAGGTTTATTATAATACAGGCCAGGTCATCAGGTCTATTATTATATAGGCCAGGTCTATTATAATACAGACCAGGTCTATTATAATACAGGCCTGATCTATTGTAATACAGGCCAGGTCTATTATAATACATACCAGGTCTATTATAATACAGATCAGGTCTATTACAGTACAGGCCAGGTCTATTATAATACAGGCCAGGTCTATTATAGTACAGGCCAGGTCTATTATAATACAGGCCAGGTCAATTATAAAACATGCCAGGTCTACCGGCCAGGTATATTATAATACAGGCCAGGTCTATTATATTACAGGCCATGTCTATTATAATACAGGCCAGGTCTATTATAATACAGGCCAGGTTTACAGTCCAGGTCTATTATAATACAGACCAGGTCTATTAAATGACATTCCAGGTCTATTATAATACAGGCCAGGTCTATTATAATATAGGCCAGGTCTACAGGCCAGGTCTATTATAATACCGGCCAGGTCTATTATAATACAGGCCAGGTCTATTATAATACAGACCAGGTCTACAGGCCAGGTCTATTATAATACCGGCCAGGTCCATTATAATACAGGCCAGGTCTATTATAATACAGGCCAGGTTTACAGACCAGGTCTATTATTATACAGGCCAGGTCTTTTATAATACAGGCCAGGTGTATTATAATACAGACCAGGTCTACAGGCCAGGAGTATTATAATAAAGACCAGGTCTATTAAATTACAGACCAGGTCTATTATAATACAGGCCAGGTCTATTATAGTACAGGCCAGGATTACAGACCAGGTCTATTATAATACAGGCCAGGTCTATTATAATACAGACCAGGTCTATTATAATACAGACCAGGTCTATTATAATACAGGCCAGGTTTATTATAATACAGGCCAGGTCATCAGGCCAGGTCTATTATTATATAGGCCAGGTCTATTATAATACAGACCAGGTATATTATAATACAGGCCTGATCTATTGTAATACAGGCCAGGTCTATTATAATACATACCAGGTCTATTATAATACAGACCAGGTCTATTACAGTACAGGCCAGGTCAATTATAATACAGGCCAGGTCTATTGTAATACAGGCCAGGTATTTTATAATACAGACCAGGTATATTTATAATACAGACCAGGTATATTATAATACTGGTCAGGTCTATTATAGTACCGGCCAGGTCTATTATTAAACAGGCCAGGTCAATAATAATACAGGCCAGGTATATTATTAAACAGGCCAGGTCTATTATACAGGCCAGGTCTACAGGCCAGGTCTAGTACAATACAGTCCAGGTTTATTATAATACAGGCCAGGTCTATTGTAATACAGGCCAGGTCTATTATAATACAGACCATGTCTATTATAATACAGGTCAGGTCTATTATAATACAGACCAGGTCTATTATAATACAGGCCAGGTCTATTATAATACAGGCCACGTGATCAGGCCAGGTCTGTTATTTAATTAGCCAGGTCTATTATAATGCAGACCATGTATAGTATAATACAGACCAGGTATATTATAATAAAGGCCAGGTCTATTATAATACAGGCAAGGTCTAGTATAATATAGGCCAGGTCTATAGGCCATGTCATTATAATCCCGACCAAGTCTATTATAATACAGACCAGGTCTATTATAATACAGGCCAGATCTATTACAGTACAGGACAAGTGTACAGACCAGGTCTATTATAATACAGGTCAGGTCTATTATAATACAGGCCAGGTGATCTGGCCAGGTCTGTTATTTAATTAGCCAGGTCTATTATAATGCAGAACATGTATATTATAATACAGACCAGGTATATTATAATAAAGGCCAGGTCTATTATAATACAGGCCAGGATTACAGGCCAGGTCTAGTATATACAGGTCAGGTCTATAATAATACAGACCAGGTCTATTATAATACAGATCAGGTCTATTATAATACAGGCCAGGTGTATTACAGTACAGGACAAGTCTACAGACCAGGTCTATTATAATACAGGTCAGGTATATTATAATACTGGTCAGGTATATTATAATACAGGCCAGGTCTACACGCCAGGTCTATTGTAATACAGGCCAGGTCTATTATAATACTGGCCAGGTCTATTATAGTACATTACAGGTCTATTATAATACAGGCCAGGTCTATTATATTACAGGCCATATATATTTTAATACAGGCCAGGTCTATTTTAATACAGGCCAGGTCTACAGTCCAGGTCTATTATAATACAGGTCAGGTCTATTATAATACAGACCAGGTCTATTATAATACAGGCCAGGTCTATTATAATACAGGCCACGTGATCAGGCCAGGTCTGTTATTTAATTAGCCAGGTCTATTATAATGCAGAACATGTATATTATAATACAGACCAGGTATATTATAATAAAGGCCAGGTCTATTATAATACAGATCAGGTCTATTATAATACAGACCATGTCTATTATAATACAGGTCATGTCTATTATAATACAGACCAGGTCTATTATAATACAGGCCAGGTCTATTATAATACAGGCCACGTGATCAGGCCAGGTCTGTTATTTAATTAGCCAGGTCTATTATAATGCAGACCATGTATAGTATAATACAGACCAGGTCTATTATAATACAGACCAGGTCTATTATAATACAGGCCAGATCTATTACAGTACAGGACAAGTGTACAGACCAGGTCTATTATAATACAGGTCAGGTCTATTATAATACAGGCCAGGTGATCTGGCCAGGTCTGTTATTTAATTAGCCAGGTCTATTATAATGCAGAACATGTATATTATAATACAGACCAGGTATATTATAATAAAGGCCAGGTCTATTATAATACAGGCCAGGATTACAGGCCAGGTCTAGTATATACAGGTCAGGTCTATAATAATACAGACCAGGTCTATTATAATACAGACCAGGTCTATTATAATACAGGCCAGGTTTATTATAATACAGGCCAGGTCATCAGGTCTATTATTATATAGGCCAGGTCTATTATAATACAGACCAGGTCTATTATAATACAGGCCTGATCTATTGTAATACAGACCAGGTCTATTATAATACATACCAGGTCTATTATAATACAGATCAGGTCTATTACAGTACAGGCCAGGTCTATTATAATACAGGCCAGGTCTATTATAATACAGGCCAGGTCTATTATAATACAGGCCAGGTCTATTATAATACAGACCAGTTCTACAGGCCAGGTCTATTATAATACAGACCAGGTCTTTTAAATTACAGACCAGGTGTATTTTAATACAGGCCAGGTCTATTATAGTACAGGCCAGGTCTATTATAATACAGGCCAGGTCAATTATAAAACATGCCAGGTCTACAGGCCAGGTATATTATAATACAAGCCAGGTCTATTATATTACAGGCAATGTCTATTATAATACAGGCCAGGTCTATTATAATACAGGCCAGGTCTATTAAATGACATTCCAGGTCTATTATAATACAGGCCAGGTCTATTATAATATAGGCCAGGTCTACAGGCCAGGTCTATTATAATACCGGCCAGGTCTATTATAATACAGGCCAGGTCTATTATAATACAGACCAGGTCTACAGGCCAGGTCTATTATAATACCGGCCAGGTCCATTATAATACAAGCCAGGTCTATTATAATACAGACCAAGTCTATTATAATACAGACCAGGTCTATTATAATACAGGCCAGGTCTATTATAATACAGACCAGGTGTATTATAATACAGACCAGGTCTACAGGCCAGGAGTATTATAATAAAGACCAGGTCTATTAAATTACAGACCAGGTCTATTATAATACAGGCCAGGTCTATTATAGTACAGGCCAGGATTACAGGACAGGTCTAGTATATACAGGTCAGGTCTATAATAATACAGGCCAGGTCTATTATAATACAGACCAGGTGTATTATAATACAGACCAGGTCTACAGGCCAGGAGTATTATAATAAAGACCAGGTCTATTAAATTACAGACCAGGTCTATTATAATACAGGCCAGGTCTATTATAGTACAGGCCAGGATTACAGGACAGGTCTAGTATATACAGGTCAGGTCTATTATAATACAGGCCAGGTATATTATAATACAGGCCTGATCTATTATAATACAGGCCAGGTCTATTATAATACAGATCAGGTATTTTATAATACAGACCAGGTCTAATATAATAAAGGCCAGGTCTATTATAATACAGACCAGGTCTCTTATAATACAGACCAGGTCTACAGGCCAGATCTATTATAATACCGGCCAGGTCTATTATAAAACAGGCCAGGTCTATTATAATACAGACCAGGTCTATTATAATACATGCCAGGTATTTTATAATACCGACCAGGTATATTTATAATACAGACCAGGTATCTTATAATACTGGTCAGGTCTATTATAGTACAGGCCAGGTATATTATTAAACAGACCAGGTCTACAGGCCAGGTCTATTATAATACAGACCAGGTCGATTATAATACAGACCAGGTCGATTATAATACAGGCCAGGTCTATTATAATACAGGCCAGGTCTATTATAATACAGGCCAGGTCTATTATAATACAGACCAGGTCTACAGGCCAGGTATATTATAATACAGACCAGGTCTATTAA
Organism: Salvelinus alpinus; assembly: GCF_045679555.1. Taxonomy (NCBI): domain Eukaryota; kingdom Metazoa; phylum Chordata; class Actinopteri; order Salmoniformes; family Salmonidae; genus Salvelinus; species Salvelinus alpinus. The sequence goes on along the minus strand of NC_092092.1, from coordinate 87,015,187 downwards.
ATTACAGACCAGGTGTATTTTAATACAGGCCAGGTCTATTATAGTACAGGCCAGGTCTATTATAATACAGGCCAGGTCAATTATAAAACATGCCAGGTCTACAGGCCAGGTATATTATAATACAAGCCAGGTCTATTATATTACAGGCAATGTCTATTATAATACAGGCCAGGTCTATTATAATACAGGCCAGGTCTATTAAATGACATTCCAGGTCTATTATAATACAGGCCAGGTCTATTATAATATAGGCCAGGTCTACAGGCCAGGTCTATTATAATACCGGCCAGGTCTATTATAATACAGGCCAGGTCTATTATAATACAGACCAGGTCTACAGGCCAGGTCTATTATAATACCGGCCAGGTCCATTATAATACAAGCCAGGTCTATTATAATACAGACCAAGTCTATTATAATACAGACCAGGTCTATTATAATACAGGCCAGGTCTATTATAATACAGACCAGGTGTATTATAATACAGACCAGGTCTACAGGCCAGGAGTATTATAATAAAGACCAGGTCTATTAAATTACAGACCAGGTCTATTATAATACAGGCCAGGTCTATTATAGTACAGGCCAGGATTACAGGACAGGTCTAGTATATACAGGTCAGGTCTATAATAATACAGGCCAGGTCTATTATAATACAGACCAGGTGTATTATAATACAGACCAGGTCTACAGGCCAGGAGTATTATAATAAAGACCAGGTCTATTAAATTACAGACCAGGTCTATTATAATACAGGCCAGGTCTATTATAGTACAGGCCAGGATTACAGGACAGGTCTAGTATATACAGGTCAGGTCTATTATAATACAGGCCAGGTATATTATAATACAGGCCTGATCTATTATAATACAGGCCAGGTCTATTATAATACAGATCAGGTATTTTATAATACAGACCAGGTCTAATATAATAAAGGCCAGGTCTATTATAATACAGACCAGGTCTCTTATAATACAGACCAGGTCTACAGGCCAGATATATTATAATACCGGCCAGGTCTATTATAAAACAGGCCAGGTCTATTATAATACAGACCAGGTCTATTATAATACATGCCAGGTATTTTATAATACCGACCAGGTATATTTATAATACAGACCAGGTATCTTACAATACTGGTCAGGTCTATTATAGTACAGGCCAGGTATATTATTAAACAGACCAGGTCTACAGGCCAGGTCTATTATAATACAGACCAGGTCGATTATAATACAGACCAGGTCGATTATAATACAGGCCAGGTCTATTATAATACAGGCCAGGTCTTTTATAATACAGACCAGGTGTATTATAATACAGACCAGGTCTACAGGCCAGGAGTATTATAATAAAGACCAAATCTATTAAATTACAGACCAGGTCTATTATAATACAAACCATGTCTATTATAGTACAGGCCAGGATTACAGGCCGGGTCTAGTATAATACAGGTCAGGTCTACAGGCCAGGTCTATTATATTACCGGCCAGGTCTATTAATATACAGGCCAGGTCTATTATAATACAGACCAGGTCTATTATAATACAGGCCAGGTCTATTATAATTCAAACCAGTTCTATTATAATACAGGCCAGGTCTTGTATAATACAGACCGGGTGTATTATAATACAGGCCTGATCTATTATAATACAAGCCAGGTCTATTATAATACAGACCAGGTCTATTATAATACATACCAGGAATAATATAATACAGACCAGGTCTATTATAATACCGGCCAGGTATATTATAATACAAGCCAGGTCTATTATACAACAGGCCAGGTCTATTACAGTACAGGACAGGTCTACAGACCAGGTCTATTATAATACAGACCAGGTATATTAATAGACAGGCCAGGTCTATTATAATACTGGCAAGGTCTACAGGCAAGGTCTATTATAATACAGACCAGGTGTATTATAATACAGACCAGGTCTATTATAATACAGGCCAGGTCTATTATAGTACAGGCCAGGATTACAGGCCAGGTCTAGTATAATACAGACCAGTTATATTAATAGACAGGCCAGGTCTATTATAATACTGGCAAGGTCTACAGGCAAGGTCTATTATAATACAGACCAGGTCTATTATAATACAGACCAGGTCTATTATAATACAGGCCAGGTCTATTATAGTACAGGCCAGGATTACAGGCCAGGTCTAGTATATACAGGTCAGGTCTATAATAATACAGGCCAGGTCTATTATAATACAGACCAGGTGTATTATAATACAGACCAGGTCTACAGGCCAGGAGTATTATAATAAAGACCAGGTCTATTAAATTACAGACCAGGTCTATTATAATACAGGCCAGGTTTATTATAGTACAGGCCAGGATTACAGGCCAGGTCTAGTATATACAGGTCAGGTCTATTATAATACAGGCCAGGTATATTATAATACAGGCCTGATCTATTATAATACAGGCCAGGTCTATTACAATACAGATCAGGTATTTTATAATACAGACCAGGTCTAATATAATAAAGGCCAGGTTTATTATAATACAGACCAGGTCTCTTATAATACAGACCAGGTCTACAGGCCAGATCTATTATAATACCGGCCAGGTCTATTATAAAACAGCCAAGGTCTATTATAATACAGACCAGGTCTATTATAATACATGCCAGGTATTTTATAATACCGACCAGGTATATTTATAATACAGACCAGGTATATTATAATACTGGTCAGGTCTATTATAGTACAGGCCAGGTATATTATTAAACAGACCAGGTCTATAGGCCAGGTCTAGTATAATACAGGCCAGGTCTTTTATAATACAGACCAGGTGTATTATAATACAGACCAGGTCTACAGGCCAGGAGTATTATAATAAAGACCAGGTCTATTAAATTACAGACCAGGTCTATTATAATACAGACCAGGTCTATTATAGTACAGGCCAGGATTACAGGCCGGGTCTAGTATAATACAGGTCAGGTCTAGTATATTACAGGTCAGGTCTATTATAATACAGACCAGGTCTATTATAATACAGGCCTGATCTATTATAATACAGGCCAGGTCTATTATAATACAGACCAGGTCTATTATAATACAGACTAGGTCTATTATAATACAGACCAGGTCTATTATAATACAGGCCAGGTCTATTATAATACAGGCCAGGTCTATTATATTACCGGCCAGGTCTATTAATATACAGGCCAGGTCTATTATAATACAGACCGGGTCTATTATAATACAGGCCAGGTCTATTATCATTTAAACCAGTTCTAATATAATACAGGCCAGGTCTTTTATAATACAGACCAGGTGTATTATAATACAGGCCTGATCTATTATAATACAAGCCAGGTCTATTATAATACAGACCAGGTCTATTATAATACATACCAGGAATAATATAATACAGACCAGGTCTATTATAATACCGGCCAGGTATATTATAATACAAGCCAGGTCTATTATACAACAGGCCAGGTTTATTACAGTACAAGACAGGTCTACAGACCAGGTCTATTATAATACAGACCAGGTATATTAATAGACAGGCCAGGTCTATTATAATACTGGCCAGGTCTACAGGCCAGGTCTATTATAATACAGACCAGGTCTATTAAATTACAGACCAGGTATATTATAATACAGGCCAGGTCTACACGCCAGGTCTATTGTAATACAGGCCAGGTCTATTATAATACAGACCATGTCTATTATAATACTGGCCAGGTCTATTATAGTACATTACAGGTCTATTATAATACAGGCCAGGTCTATTATATTACAGGCCATATATATTATAATACAGGCCAGGTCTATTTTAATACAGGCCAGGTCTACAGACCAGGTCTATTAAATTACAAACAAGGTCTATTATAATACAGGCCAGGTCTATTACAGTACATTACAGGTCTATTATAATACAGGCCAGGTCTATTATATTACAGGCCATATATATTATAATACACGCCAGGTCTATTTTAATACAGGCCAGGTCTACAGTCCAGGTATATTATAATACAGACCAGGTCTATTAAATTACAGACAAGGTCTAGTATAATACAGGCCAGGTCTATAGGCCATGTCATTATAATCCCGGCCAGGTCTATTATAATACAGACCAGGCCTATTATAATACAGGCCAGGTCTATTACAGTACAGGACAAGTCTACAGACCAGGTCTAGTACAATACAGGCCTGATCTATTATAATACAGGCCAGGTCTATTATAATACAGACCAGGTCTATTATAATACAGGCCAGATCTATTATAATACAGGCCAGGTCAATTATAAAACATGCCATGTCTACAGGCCAGGTATATTATAATACAGGCCAGGTCTATTATATTACAGGCCATGTCTATTATAATACAGGCCAGGTCAATTATAATACAGGCCAGGTTTACAGTCCAGGTCTATTATAATACAGACCAGGTCTATTAAATGACATACCAGGTCTATTATAATACAGGCCAGGTCTATTATAAGACAGGCCAGGTCTACAGGCCAGGTCTATTATAATACCGGCCAGGTCTATTATAATACAGGCCAGGTCTATTATAATACAGACCAGGTCTACAGGCCAGGTCTATTATAATACCGGCCAGGTCCATTATAATACAGGCCAGGTCTATTATAATACAGGCCAGGTCTATTATAATACAGACCAGGTCTATTATAATACAGGCCAGGTCTATTATAATACAGGCCAGGTCTATTATATTACCGGCCAGGTCTATTAATATACAGGCCAGGTCTATTATAATACAGACCGGGTCTATTATAATACAGGCCAGGTCTATTATCATTTAAACCAGTTCTAATATAATACAGGCCAGGTCTTTTATAATACAGACCAGGTGTATTATAATACAGGCCTGATCTATTATAATACAAGCCAGGTCTATTATAATACAGACCAGGTCTATTATAATACATACCAGGAATAATATAATACAGACCAGGTCTATTATAATACCGGCCAGGTATATTATAATACAAGCCAGGTCTATTATACAACAGGCCAGGTTTATTACAGTACAAGACAGGTCTACAGACCAGGTCTATTATAATACAGACCAGGTATATTAATAGACAGGCCAGGTCTATTATAATACTGGCCAGGTCTACAGGCCAGGTCTATTATAATACAGACCAGGTATATTAAATTACAGACCAGGTATATTATAATACAGGCCAGGTCTACACGCCAGGTCTATTGTAATACAGGCCAGGTCTATTATAATACAGACCATGTCTATTATAATACTGGCCAGGTCTATTATAGTACATTACAGGTCTATTATAATACAGGCCAGGTCTATTATATTACAGGCCATATATATTATAATACAGGCCAGGTCTATTTTAATACAGGCCAGGTCTACAGACCAGGTCTATTAAATTACAAACAAGGTCTATTATAATACAGGCCAGGTCTATTACAGTACATTACAGGTCTATTATAATACAGGCCAGGTCTATTATATTACAGGCCATATATATTATAATACACGCCAGGTCTATTTTAATACAGGCCAGGTCTACAGTCCAGGTATATGATAATACAGACCAGGTCTATTAAATTACAGACACGGTCTAGTATAATACAGGCCAGGTCTATTATAATACAGACCAGGTGTATTATAATACAGACCAGGTGTATTATAATACAGACCAGGTCTACAGGCCAGGAGTATTATAATAAAGACCAGGTCTATTAAATTACAGACCAGGTCTATTATAATACAGGCCAGGTCTATTATAGTATAGGCCAGGATTACAGGCCAGGTTTAGTATATACAGGTCAGGTCTATAATAATACAGGCCAGGTCAATTATAATACAGGCCAGGATTACAGGCCGGGTCTATTATAATACAGGTCAGGTCTATTATAATACAGACCAGGTCTATTATAATACAGGCCTGATCTATTATAATACAGGCCAGGTCTATTATAATACAGACCAGGTCTATTATAATACAGGCCAGGTCTATTATAATACAGGCCAGGTCTTTTATAATACAGACCAAGTGTATTATAATACAGACCAGGTCTAAAGGCCAGGAGTATTATAATAAAGACCAGGTCTATTCAATTACAGACCAGGTCTATTGTAATACAGACCAGGTCTATTATAGTACAGGCCAGGATTACAGGCCGGGTCTAGTATAATACAGGTCAGGTCTATTATAATACAGACCAGGTCTATTATAATACAGGCCTGATCTATTATAATACATGCCAGGTCTATTATAATACAGAACAGGTCTATTATATTACAGACCAGGTCTATTATAATACAGGCCAGGTCTATTATAATACAGGCCAGGTCTACAGGCCAGGTCTATTATATTACCGGCCAGGTCTATTAATATACAGACCAGGTCTATTATAATACAGGCCTGATCTATTATAATACAGGCCAGGTCTATTATAATACAGAACAGGTCTATTATAATACAGACTAGGTCTATTATAATACAGACCAGGTCTATTATAATACAGGCCAGGTCTATTATAATACAGGCCAGGTCTATTATATTACCGGCCAGGTCTATTAATATACAGGCCAGGTCTATTATAATACAGACCGGGTCTATTATAATACAGGCCAGGTCTATTATCATTTAAACCAGTTCTAATATAATACAGGCCAGGTCTTTTATAATACAGACCAGGTGTATTATAATACAGGCCTGATCTATTATAATACAAGCCAGGTCTATTATAATACAGACCAGGTCTATTATAATACATACCAGGAATAATATAATACAGACCAGGTCTATTATAATACCGGCCAGGTATATTATAATACAAGCCAGGTCTATTATACAACAGGCCAGGTTTATTACAGTACAAGACAGGTCTACAGACCAGGTCTATTATAATACAGACCAGGTATATTAATAGACAGGCCAGGTCTATTATAATACTGGCCAGGTCTACAGGCCAGGTCTATTATAATACAGACCAGGTCTATTAAATTACAGACCAGGTATATTATAATACAGGCCAGGTCTACACACCAGGTCTATTGTAATACAGGCCAGGTCTATTATAATACAGACCATGTCTATTATAATACTGGCCAGGTCTATTATAGTACATTACAGGTCTATTATAATACAGGCCAGGTCTATTATATTACAGGCCATATATATTATAATACAGGCCAGGTCTATTTTAATACAGGCCAGGTCTACAGACCAGGTCTATTAAATTACAAACAAGGTCTATTATAATACAGGCCAGGTCTATTACAGTACATTACAGGTCTATTATAATACAGGCCAGGTCTATTATATTACAGGCCATATATATTATAATACACGCCAGGTCTATTTTAATACAGGCCAGGTCTACAGTCCAGGTATATTATAATACAGACCAGGTCTATTAAATTACAGACAAGGTCTAGTATAATACAGGCCAGGTCTATAGGCCATGTCATTATAATCCCGGCCAGGTCTATTATAATACAGACCAGGCCTATTATAATACAGGCCAGGTCTATTACAGTACAGGACAAGTCTACAGACCAGGTCTAGTACAATACAGGCCTGATCTATTATAATACAGGCCAGGTCTATTATAATACAGACCAGGTCTATTATAATACAGGCCAGATCTATTATAATACAGGCCAGGTCAATTATAAAACATGCCATGTCTACAGGCCAGGTATATTATAATACAGGCCAGGTCTATTATATTACAGGCCATGTCTATTATAATACAGGCCAGGTCAATTATAATACAGGCCAGGTTTACAGTCCAGGTCTATTATAATACAGACCAGGTCTATTAAATGACATACCAGGTCTATTATAATACAGGCCAGGTCTATTATAAGACAGGCCAGGTCTACAGGCCAGGTCTATTATAATACCGGCCAGGTCTATTATAATACAGGCCAGGTCTATTATAATACAGACCAGGTCTACAGGCCAGGTCTATTATAATACCGGCCAGGTCCATTATAATACAGGCCAGGTCTATTATAATACAGGCCAGGTCTATTATAATACAGACCAGGTCTATTATAATACAGGCCAGGTCTATTATAATACAGGCCAGGTCTATTATATTACCGGCCAGGTCTATTAATATACAGGCCAGGTCTATTATAATACAGACCGGGTCTATTATAATACAGGCCAGGTCTATTATCATTTAAACCAGTTCTAATATAATACAGGCCAGGTCTTTTATAATACAGACCAGGTGTATTATAATACAGGCCTGATCTATTATAATACAAGCCAGGTCTATTATAATACAGACCAGGTCTATTATAATACATACCAGGAATAATATAATACAGACCAGGTCTATTATAATACCGGCCAGGTATATTATAATACAAGCCAGGTCTATTATACAACAGGCCAGGTTTATTACAGTACAAGACAGGTCTACAGACCAGGTCTATTATAATACAGACCAGGTATATTAATAGACAGGCCAGGTCTATTATAATACTGGCCAGGTCTACAGGCCAGGTCTATTTTAATACAGACCATGTATATTAAATTACAGACCAGGTATATTATAATACAGGCCAGGTCTACACGCCAGGTCTATTGTAATACAGGCCAGGTCTATTATAATACAGACCATGTCTATTATAATACTGGCCAGGTCTATTATAGTACATTACAGGTCTATTATAATACAGGCCAGGTCTATTATATTACAGGCCATATATATTATAATACAGGCCAGGTCTATTTTAATACAGGCCAGGTCTACAGACCAGGTCTATTAAATTACAAACAAGGTCTATTATAATACAGGCCAGGTCTATTACAGTACATTACAGGTCTATTATAATACAGGCCAGGTCTATTATATTACAGGCCATATATATTATAATACACGCCAGGTCTATTTTAATACAGGCCAGGTCTACAGTCCAGGTATATGATAATACAGACCAGGTCTATTAAATTACAGACACGGTCTAGTATAATACAGGCCAGGTCTATTATAATACAGACCAGGTGTATTATAATACAGACCAGGTGTATTATAATACAGACCAGGTCTACAGGCCAGGAGTATTATAATAAAGACCAGGTCTATTAAATTACAGACCAGGTCTATTATAATACAGGCCAGGTCTATTATAGTATAGGCCAGGATTACAGGCCAGGTTTAGTATATACAGGTCAGGTCTATAATAATACAGGCCAGGTCAATTATAATACAGGCCAGGATTACAGGCCGGGTCTATTATAATACAGGTCAGGTCTATTATAATACAGACCAGGTCTATTATAATACAGGCCTGATCTATTATAATACAGGCCAGGTCTATTATAATACAGACCAGGTCTATTATAATACAGGCCAGGTCTATTATAATACAGGCCAGGTCTTTTATAATACAGACCAAGTGTATTATAATACAGACCAGGTCTAAAGGCCAGGAGTATTATAATAAAGACCAGGTCTATTCAATTACAGACCAGGTCTATTGTAATACAGACCAGGTCTATTATAGTACAGGCCAGGATTACAGGCCGGGTCTAGTATAATACAGGTCAGGTCTATTATAATACAGACCAGGTCTATTATAATACAGGCCTGATCTATTATAATACAGGCCAGGTCTATTATAATACAGAACAGGTCTATTATATTACAGACCAGGTCTATTATAATACAGGCCAGGTCTATTATAATACAGGCCAGGTCTACAGGCCAGGTCTATTATATTACCGGCCAGGTCTATTAATATACAGGCCAGGTCTATTATAATACAGACCAGGTCTATTATAATACAGGCCAGGTCTATTATAATTCAAACCAGTTCTATTATAATACAGGCCAGGTCTTTTATAATACAGAACAGGTGTATTATAATACAGGCCTGATCTATTATAATACAAGCCAGGTCTATTATAATACAGACCAGGTCTATTATAATACATACCAGGAATAATATAATACAGACCAGGTCTATTATAATACCGGCCAGGTATATTATAATACAAGCCAGGTCTATTATACAACAGAGCAGGTCTATTACAGTACAGGACAGGTCTACAGACCAGGTCTATTATAATACAGACCAGGTATATTAATAGACAGGCCAGGTCTATTATAATACTGGCCAGGTATACAGGCCAGGTATATTATAATGCAGGCCAGGTCTACAGTCCAGGTATATTATAATACAGACCAGGTCTATTAAATTACAGACAAGGTCTATTATAATACAGGCCAGGTATATTGTAATACAGGCCAGGTCTATTATAATACAGACCATGTCTATTTTAATACTAGCCAGGTCTATTATAGTACATTACAGGTCTATTATAATACAGGCCAGGTCTATTATAATACAGGCCAGATCATCAGGCCATGTCTGTTATTATATTAGCCAGGTCTATTATAATGCAGACCATGTATATTATAATACAGACCAGGTATATTATAATAAAGGCCAGGTCTATTATAACACAGACCAGGTCTATTATAATACAGGCCAGGTCTATTACAGTACAGGACAAGTCTACAGACCAGGTCTATTAAATTACAAACAAGGTCTATTATAATACAGGCCAGGTCTATTACAGTACATTACAGGTCTATTATAATACAGGCCAGGTCTATTATATTAAAGGCCATATATATTATAATACACGCCAGGTCTATTTTAATACAGGCCAGGTCTACAGTCCAGGTATATGATAATACAGACCAGGTCTATTAAATTACAGACACGGTCTAGTATAATACAGGCCAGGTCTATTATAATACAGACCAGGTGTATTATAATACAGACCAGGTGTATTATAATACAGACCAGGTCTACAGGCCAGGAGTATTATAATAAAGACCAGGTCTATTAAATTACAGACCAGGTCTATTATAATACAGGCCAGGTCTATTATAGTATAGGCCAGGATTACAGGCCAGGTTTAGTATATACAGGTCAGGTCTATAATAATACAGGCCAGGTCAATTATAATACAGGCCAGGATTACAGGCCGGGTCTATTATAATACAGGTCAGGTCTATTATAATACAGACCAGGTCTATTATAATACAGGCCTGATCTATTATAATACAGGCCAGGTCTATTATAATACAGACCAGGTCTATTATAATACAGGCCAGGTCTATTATAATACAGGCCAGGTCTTTTATAATACAGACCAAGTGTATTATAATACAGACCAGGTCTAAAGGCCAGGAGTATTATAATAAAGACCAGGTCTATTAAATTACAGACCAGGTCTATTGTAATACAGACCAGGTCTATTATAGTACAGGCCAGGATTACAGGCCGGGTCTAGTATAATACAGGTCAGGTCTATTATAATACAGACCAGGTCTATTATAATACAGGCCTGATCTATTATAATACAGGCCAGGTCTATTATAATACAGAACAGGTCTATTATATTACAGACCAGGTCTATTATAATACAGGCCAGGTCTATTATAATACAGGCCAGGTCTACAGGCCAGGTCTATTATATTACCGGCCAGGTCTATTAATATACAGGCCAGGTCTATTATAATACAGACCAGGTCTATTATAATACAGGCCAGGTCTATTATAATTCAAACCAGTTCTATTATAATACAGGCCAGGTCTTTTATAATACAGAACAGGTGTATTATAATACAGGCCTGATCTATTATAATACAAGCCAGGTCTATTATAATACAGACCAGGTCTATTATAATACATACCAGGAATAATATATTACAGACCAGGTCTATTATAATACCGGCCAGGTATATTATAATACAAGCCAGGTCTATTATACAACAGAGCAGGTCTATTACAGTACAGGACAGGTCTACAGACCAGGTCTATTATAATACAGACCAGGTATATTAATAGACAGGCCAGGTCTATTATAATACTGGCCAGGTATACAGGCCAGGTATATTATAATGCAGGCCAGGTCTACAGTCCAGGTATATTATAATACAGACCAGGTCTATTAAATTACAGACAAGGTCTATTATAATACAGGCCAGGTATATTGTAATACAGGCCAGGTCTATTATAATACAGACCATGTCTATTATAATACTAGCCAGGTCTATTATAGTACATTACAGGTCTATTATAATACAGGCCAGGTCTATTATAATACAGGCCAGATCATCAGGCCATGTCTGTTATTATATTAGCCAGGTCTATTATAATGCAGACCATGTATATTATAATACAGACCAGGTATATTATAATAAAGGCCAGGTCTATTATAACACAGACCAGGTCTATTATAATACAGGCCAGGTCTATTACAGTACAGGACAAGTCTACAGACCAGGTCTATTATAATACAGGTCAGGTCTATTACAATACAGACCAGGTCTATTATAATACAGGCCAGGTCTATTATAATACAGGCCAGGATTACAGGCCAGGTCTAGTATATACAGGTCAGGTCTATTATAATACAGACCAGGTCTATTATAATACAGACCAGGTCTATTATAATACAGACCAGGTCTATTATAATACAGGCCAGGTTTATTATAATACAGGCCTGATCTATTGTAATACAGGCCAGGTCTATTATAATACATACCAGGTCTATTATAATACAGACCAGGTCTATTATAATACAGGCCAGGATTACAGGCCGGGTCTAGTAAAATACAGGTCAGGTCTATTATAATACAGACCAGGTCTATTATAATACAGGCCTGATCTATTATAATACAGGCCAGATCTATTATAATACAGACCAGGTCTATTATAATACAGACTAGGTCTATTATAATACAGGCCAGGTCTATTATAATACAGCCCAGGTCTACAGGCCAGGTCTATTATATTACCGGCCAGGTCTATTAATATACAGGCCAGGTCTATTATAATACAGACCAGGTCTTTTATAATACAGGCCAGGTCTATTATCATTCAAACCAGTTATATTATAATACAGGCCAGGTCTTTTATAATACAGACCAGGTGTATTATAATACAGACCTGATCTATTATAATACAAGCCAGGTCTATTATAATACAGACCAGGTCTATTATAATACATACCAGGAATAATATAATACAGACCAGGTCTATTATAATACCGGCCAGGTATATTATAATACAAGCCAGGTCTATTACAGTACAGGACAGGTCTACAGACCAGGTCTATTATAATACAGACCAGGTATATTAATAGACAGGCCAGGTCTATTATAATACTGGCCAGGTCTACAGGCCAGGTGTATTATAATACAGACCAGGTCTATTAAATTACAGACCAGGTATATTGTAATACAGGCCAGGTATATTTTAGTACAGGCCAGGTCTATTATAATACAGGCCAGGTCTACACGCCAGGTCTATTGTATAACAGGCCAGGTCTATTATAATACAGACCATGTCTATTATAATACTGACCAGGTCTATTATAGTACATTACAGGTCTATTATAATACAGGCCAGGTCTATTATATTACAGAACATATATATTATAATACAGGCCAGGTCTATTTTAATACAGGCCAGGTCTACAGTCCAGGTATATTATAATAAAGACCAGGTCTATTAAATTACAGACAAGGTCTATTATAATACAGGCCAGGTCTATTGTAATACAGGCCAGGTCTATTATAATACAGACCATGTCTATTATAATACTAGCCAGGTCTATTATAGTACATTACAGGTCTATTATAATACAGGCCAGGTCTATTATAATACAGGCCAGGTCATCAGGCCAGGTCTGTTATTATATTAGCCAGGTCTATTATAATGCAGACCATGTATATTATAATACAGACAAGGTCTAGTATAATACAGGCCAGGTCTATAGGCCATGTCATTATAATCCCGGCCAGGTCTATTATAATACAGACCAGGTCTATTATAATACAGGCCAGGTCTATTACAGTACAGGACAAGTCTACAGACCAGGTCTATTATAATACAGTTCAGGTCTAATATAATACAGACCAGGTCTATTATAATACAGGCCAGGTCTATTATAATACAGGCCAGGAGATCAGGCCAGGTCTGTTATTTAATTAGCCTGGTCTATTATAATGCAGACCATGTATATTATAATACAGACCAGGTATATTATAATAAAGGCCAGGTCTGTTATAATACAGGCCAGGATTACAGGCCAGGTCTAGTATATACAGGTCAGGTCTATAATAATACAGACCAGGTCTATTATAATACAGACCAGGTCTATTATAATACAGGCCAGGTTTATTATAATACAGGCCAGGTCATCAGGCCAGGTCTATTATTATATAGGCCAGGTCTATTATAATACAGACCAGGTATATTATAATACAGGCCTGATCTATTGTAATACAGGCCAGGTCTATTATAATACATACCAGGTCTATTATAATACAGACCAGGTCTATTACAGTACAGGCCAGGTCAATTATAATACAGGCCAGGTCTATTGTAATACAGGCCAGGTATTTTATAATACAGACCAGGTATATTTATAATACAGACCAGGTATATTATAATACTGGTCAGGTCTATTATAGTACCGGCCAGGTCTATTATTAAACAGGCCAGGTCAATAATAATACAGGCCAGGTATATTATTAAACAGGCCAGGTCTATTATACAGGCCAGGTTTACAGGCCAGGTCTAGTACAATACAGTCCAGGTTTATTATAATACAGGCCAGGTCTATTGTAATACAGGCCAGGTCTATTATAATACAGACCATGTCTATTATAATACAGGTCAGGTCTATTATAATACAGACCAGGTCTATTATAATACAGGCCAGGTCTATTATAATACAGGCCACGTGATCAGGCCAGGTCTGTTATTTAATTAGCCAGGTCTATTATAATGCAGACCATGTATAGTATAATACAGACCAGGTATATTATAATAAAGGCCAGGTCTATTATAATACAGGCAAGGTCTAGTATAATATAGGCCAGGTCTATAGGCCATGTCATTATAATCCCGACCAGGTCTATTATAATACAGACCAGGTCTATTATAATACAGGCCAGATCTATTACAGTACAGGACAAGTGTACAGACCAGGTCTATTATAATACAGGTCAGGTCTATTATAATACAGGCCAGGTGATCTGGCCAGGTCTGTTATTTAATTAGCCAGGTCTATTATAATGCAGAACATGTATATTATAATACAGACCAGGTATATTATAATAAAGGCCAGGTCTATTATAATACAGGCCAGGATTACAGGCCAGGTCTAGTATATACAGGTCAGGTCTATAATAATACAGACCAGGTCTATTATAATACAGACCAGGTCTATTATAATACAGGGCAGGTTTATTATAATACAGGCCAGGTCATCAGGTCTATTATTATATAGGCCAGGTCTATTATAATACAGACCAGGTCTATTATAATACAGGCCTGATCTATTGTAATACAGGCCAGGTCTATTATAATACATACCAGGTCTATTATAATACAGATCAGGTCTATTACAGTACAGGCCAGGTCTATTATAATACAGGCCAGGTCTATTATAGTACAGGCCAGGTCTATTATAATACAGGCCAGGTCAATTATAAAACATGCCAGGTCTAATGGCCAGGTATATTATAAGACAGGCCAGGTCTATTATATTACAGGCAATGTCTATTATAATACAGGCCAGGTCTATTATAATACAGGCCAGGTTTACAGTCCAGGTCTATTATAATACAGACCAGGTCTATTAAATGACATTCCAGGTCTATTATAATACAGGCCAGGTCTATTATAATATAGGCCAGGTCTACAGGCCAGGTCTATTATAATACCGGCCAGGTCTATTATAATACAGGCCAGGTCTATTATAATACAGACCAGGTCTACAGGCCAGGTCTATTATAATACCGGCCAGGTCCATTATAATACAGGCCAGGTCTATTATAATACAGACCAAGTCTATTATAATACAGACCAGGTCTATTATAATACAGGCCAGGTCTATTATAATACAGACCAGGTGTATTATAATACAGACCAGGTCTACAGGCCAGGAGTATTATAATAAAGACCAGGTCTATTAAATTACAGACCAGGTCTATTATAATACAGGCCAGGTCTATTATAGTACAGGCCAGGATTACAGGACAGGTCTAGTATATACAGGTCAGGTCTATAATAATACAGACCAGGTCTATTATAATACAGACCAGGTCTATTATAATACAGGCCAGGTTTATTATAATACAGGCCAGGTCATCAGGCCAGGTCTATTATTATATAGGCCAGGTCTATTATAATACAGACCAGGTATATTATAATACAGGCCTGATCTATTGTAATACAGGCCAGGTCTATTATAATACATACCAGGTCTATTATAATACAGACCAGGTCTATTACAGTACAGGCCAGGTCAATTATAATACAGGCCAGGTCTATTGTAATACAGGCCAGGTATTTTATAATACAGACCAGGTATATTTATAATACAGACCAGGTATATTATAATACTGGTCAGGTCTATTATAGTACCGGCCAGGTCTATTATTAAACAGGCCAGGTCAATAATAATACAGGCCAGGTATATTATTAAACAGGCCAGGTCTATTATACAGGCCAGGTCTACAGGCCAGGTCTAGTACAATACAGTCCAGGTTTATTATAATACAGGCCAGGTCTATTGTAATACAGGCCAGGTCTATTATAATACAGACCATGTCTATTATAATACAGGTCAGGTCTATTATAATACAGACCAGGTCTATTATAATACAGGCCAGGTCTATTATAATACAGGCCACGTGATCAGGCCAGGTCTGTTATTTAATTAGCCAGGTCTATTATAATGCAGACCATGTATAGTATAATACAGACCAGGTATATTATAATAAAGGCCAGGTCTATTATAATACAGGCAAGGTCTAGTATAATATAGGCCAGGTCTATAGGCCATGTCATTATAATCCCGACCAAGTCTATTATAATACAGACCAGGTCTATTATAATACAGGCCAGATCTATTACAGTACAGGACAAGTGTACAGACCAGGTCTATTATAATACAGGTCAGGTCTATTATAATACAGGCCAGGTGATCTGGCCAGGTCTGTTATTTAATTAGCCAGGTCTATTATAATGCAGAACATGTATATTATAATACAGACCAGGTATATTATAATAAAGGCCAGGTCTATTATAATACAGGCCAGGATTACAGGCCAGGTCTAGTATATACAGGTCAGGTCTATAATAATACAGACCAGGTCTATTATAATACAGATCAGGTCTATTATAATACAGGCCAGGTGTATTACAGTACAGGACAAGTCTACAGACCAGGTCTATTATAATACAGGTCAGGTATATTATAATACTGGTCAGGTATATTATAATACAGGCCAGGTCTACACGCCAGGTCTATTGTAATACAGGCCAGGTCTATTATAATACTGGCCAGGTCTATTATAGTACATTACAGGTCTATTATAATACAGGCCAGGTCTATTATATTACAGGCCATATATATTTTAATACAGGCCAGGTCTATTTTAATACAGGCCAGGTCTACAGTCCAGGTCTATTATAATACAGGTCAGGTCTATTATAATACAGACCAGGTCTATTATAATACAGGCCAGGTCTATTATAATACAGGCCACGTGATCAGGCCAGGTCTGTTATTTAATTAGCCAGGTCTATTATAATGCAGAACATGTATATTATAATACAGACCAGGTATATTATAATAAAGGCCAGGTCTATTATAATACAGATCAGGTCTATTATAATACAGACCATGTCTATTATAATACAGGTCATGTCTATTATAATACAGACCAGGTCTATTATAATACAGGCCAGGTCTATTATAATACAGGCCACGTGATCAGGCCAGGTCTGTTATTTAATTAGCCAGGTCTATTATAATGCAGACCATGTATAGTATAATACAGACCAGGTCTATTATAATACAGACCAGGTCTATTATAATACAGGCCAGATCTATTACAGTACAGGACAAGTGTACAGACCAGGTCTATTATAATACAGGTCAGGTCTATTATAATACAGGCCAGGTGATCTGGCCAGGTCTGTTATTTAATTAGCCAGGTCTATTATAATGCAGAACATGTATATTATAATACAGACCAGGTATATTATAATAAAGGCCAGGTCTATTATAATACAGGCCAGGATTACAGGCCAGGTCTAGTATATACAGGTCAGGTCTATAATAATACAGACCAGGTCTATTATAATACAGACCAGGTCTATTATAATACAGGCCAGGTTTATTATAATACAGGCCAGGTCATCAGGTCTATTATTATATAGGCCAGGTCTATTATAATACAGACCAGGTCTATTATAATACAGGCCTGATCTATTGTAATACAGACCAGGTCTATTATAATACATACCAGGTCTATTATAATACAGATCAGGTCTATTACAGTACAGGCCAGGTCTATTATAATACAGGCCAGGTCTATTATAATACAGGCCAGGTCTATTATAATACAGGCCAGGTCTATTATAATACAGACCAGGTCTACAGGCCAGGTCTATTATAATACAGCCCAGGTCTATTAAATTACAGACCAGGTGTATTTTAATACAGGCCAGGTCTATTATAGTACAGGCCAGGTCTATTATAATACAGGCCAGGTCAATTATAAAACATGCCAGGTCTACAGGCCAGGTATATTATAATACAAGCCAGGTCTATTATATTACAGGCAATGTCTATTATAATACAGGCCAGGTCTATTATAATACAGGCCAGGTCTATTAAATGACATTCCAGGTCTATTATAATACAGGCCAGGTCTATTATAATATAGGCCAGGTCTACAGGCCAGGTCTATTATAATACCGGCCAGGTCTATTATAATACAGGCCAGGTCTATTATAATACAGACCAGGTCTACAGGCCAGGTCTATTATAATACCGGCCAGGTCCATTATAATACAAGCCAGGTCTATTATAATACAGACCAAGTCTATTATAATACAGACCAGGTCTATTATAATACAGGCCAGGTCTATTATAATACAGACCAGGTGTATTATAATACAGACCAGGTCTACAGGCCAGGAGTATTATAATAAAGACCAGGTCTATTAAATTACAGACCAGGTCTATTATAATACAGGCCAGGTCTATTATAGTACAGGCCAGGATTACAGGACAGGTCTAGTATATACAGGTCAGGTCTATAATAATACAGGCCAGGTCTATTATAATACAGACCAGGTGTATTATAATACAGACCAGGTCTACAGGCCAGGAGTATTATAATAAAGACCAGGTCTATTAAATTACAGACCAGGTCTATTATAATACAGGCCAGGTCTATTATAGTACAGGCCAGGATTACAGGACAGGTCTAGTATATACAGGTCAGGTCTATTATAATACAGGCCAGGTATATTATAATACAGGCCTGATCTATTATAATACAGGCCAGGTCTATTATAATACAGATCAGGTATTTTATAATACAGACCAGGTCTAATATAATAAAGGCCAGGTCTATTATAATACAGACCAGGTCTCTTATAATACAGACCAGGTCTACAGGCCAGATCTATTATAATACCGGCCAGGTCTATTATAAAACAGGCCAGGTCTATTATAATACAGACCAGGTCTATTATAATACATGCCAGGTATTTTATAATACCGACCAGGTATATTTATAATACAGACCAGGTATCTTATAATACTGGTCAGGTCTATTATAGTACAGGCCAGGTATATTATTAAACAGACCAGGTCTACAGGCCAGGTCTATTATAATACAGACCAGGTCGATTATAATACAGACCAGGTCGATTATAATACAGGCCAGGTCTATTATAATACAGGCCAGGTCTATTATAATACAGGCCAGGTCTATTATAATACAGACCAGGTCTACAGGCCAGGTCTATTATAATACAGACCAGGTCTTTTAAATTACAGACCAGGTGTATTTTAATACAGGCCAGGTCTATTATAGTACAGGCCAGGTCTATTATAATACAGGCCAGGTCAATTATAAAACATGCCAGGTCTACAGGCCAGGTATATTATAATACAAGCCAGGTCTATTATATTACAGGCAATGTCTATTATAATACAGGCCAGGTCTATTATAATACAGGCCAGGTCTATTAAATGACATTCCAGGTCTATTATAATACAGGCCAGGTCTATTATAATATAGGCCAGGTCTACAGGCCAGGTCTATTATAATACCGGCCAGGTCTATTATAATACAGGCCAGGTCTATTATAATACAGACCAGGTCTACAGGCCAGGTCTATTATAATACCGGCCAGGTCCATTATAATACAAGCCAGGTCTATTATAATACAGACCAAGTCTATTATAATACAGACCAGGTCTATTATAATACAGGCCAGGTCTATTATAATACAGACCAGGTGTATTATAATACAGACCAGGTCTACAGGCCAGGAGTATTATAATAAAGACCAGGTCTATTAAATTACAGACCAGGTCTATTATAATACAGGCCAGGTCTATTATAGTACAGGCCAGGATTACAGGACAGGTCTAGTATATACAGGTCAGGTCTATAATAATACAGGCCAGGTCTATTATAATACAGACCAGGTGTATTATAATACAGACCAGGTCTACAGGCCAGGAGTATTATAATAAAGACCAGGTCTATTAAATTACAGACCAGGTCTATTATAATACAGGCCAGGTCTATTATAGTACAGGCCAGGATTACAGGACAGGTCTAGTATATACAGGTCAGGTCTATTATAATACAGGCCAGGTATATTATAATACAGGCCTGATCTATTATAATACAGGCCAGGTCTATTATAATACAGATCAGGTATTTTATAATACAGACCAGGTCTAATATAATAAAGGCCAGGTCTATTATAATACAGACCAGGTCTCTTATAATACAGACCAGGTCTATTATAATACATGCCAGGTATTTTATAATACCGACCAGGTATATTTATAATACAGACCAGGTATCTTACAATACTGGTCAGGTCTATTATAGTACAGGCCAGGTATATTATTAAACAGACCAGGTCTACAGGCCAGGTCTATTATAATACAGACCAGGTCGATTATAATACAGACCAGGTCGATTATAATACAGGCCAGGTCTATTATAATACAGGCCAGGTCTTTTATAATACAGACCAGGTGTATTATAATACAGACCAGGTCTACAGGCCAGGAGTATTATAATAAAGACCAAATCTATTAAATTACAGACCAGGTCTATTATAATACAAACCATGTCTATTATAGTACAGGCCAGGATTACAGGCCGGGTCTAGTATAATACAGGTCAGGTCTACAGGCCAGGTCTATTATATTACCGGCCAGGTCTATTAATATACAGGCCAGGTCTATTATAATACAGACCAGGTCTATTATAATACAGGCCAGGTCTATTATAATTCAAACCAGTTCTATTATAATACAGGCCAGGTCTTGTATAATACAGACCGGGTGTATTATAATACAGGCCTGATCTATTATAATACAAGCCAGGTCTATTATAATACAGACCAGGTCTATTATAATACATACCAGGAATAATATAATACAGACCAGGTCTATTATAATACCGGCCAGGTATATTATAATACAAGCCAGGTCTATTATACAACAGGCCAGGTCTATTACAGTACAGGACAGGTCTACAGACCAGGTCTATTATAATACAGACCAGGTATATTAATAGACAGGCCAGGTCTATTATAATACTGGCAAGGTCTACAGGCAAGGTCTATTATAATACAGACCAGGTGTATTATAATACAGACCAGGTCTATTATAATACAGGCCAGGTCTATTATAGTACAGGCCAGGATTACAGGCCAGGTCTAGTATAATACAGACCAGTTATATTAATAGACAGGCCAGGTCTATTATAATACTGGCAAGGTCTACAGGCAAGGTCTATTATAATACAGACCAGGTCTATTATAATACAGACCAGGTCTATTATAATACAGGCCAGGTCTATTATAGTACAGGCCAGGATTACAGGCCAGGTCTAGTATATACAGGTCAGGTCTATAATAATACAGGCCAGGTCTATTATAATACAGACCAGGTGTATTATAATACAGACCAGGTCTACAGGCCAGGAGTATTATAATAAAGACCAGGTCTATTAAATTACAGACCAGGTCTATTATAATACAGGCCAGGTTTATTATAGTACAGGCCAGGATTACAGGCCAGGTCTAGTATATACAGGTCAGGTCTATTATAATACAGGCCAGGTATATTATAATACAGGCCTGATCTATTATAATACAGGCCAGGTCTATTACAATACAGATCAGGTATTTTATAATACAGACCAGGTCTAATATAATAAAGGCCAGGTTTATTATAATACAGACCAGGTCTCTTATAATACAGACCAGGTCTACAGGCCAGATCTATTATAATACCGGCCAGGTCTATTATAAAACAGCCAAGGTCTATTATAATACAGACCAGGTCTATTATAATACATGCCAGGTATTTTATAATACCGACCAGGTATATTTATAATACAGACCAGGTATATTATAATACTGGTCAGGTCTATTATAGTACAGGCCAGGTATATTATTAAACAGACCAGGTCTATAGGCCAGGTCTAGTATAATACAGGCCAGGTCTTTTATAATACAGACCAGGTGTATTATAATACAGACCAGGTCTACAGGCCAGGAGTATTATAATAAAGACCAGGTCTATTAAATTACAGACCAGGTCTATTATAATACAGACCAGGTCTATTATAGTACAGGCCAGGATTACAGGCCGGGTCTAGTATAATACAGGTCAGGTCTATTATAATACAGACCAGGTCTATTATAATACAGGCCTGATCTATTATAATACAGGCCAGGTCTATTATAATACAGACCAGGTCTATTATAATACAGACTAGGTCTATTATAATACAGACCAGGTCTATTATAATACAGGCCAGGTCTATTATAATACAGGCCAGGTCTACAGGCCAGGTCTATTATATTACCGGCCAGGTCTATTAATATACAGGCCAGGTCTATTATAATACAGACCAGGTCTATTATAATACAGGCCAGGTCTATGATAATTCAAACCAGTTCTATTATAATACAGGCCAGGTCTTTTATAATACAGACCAGGTGTATTATAATACAGGCCTGATCTATTATAATACAGGCCTGATCTATTATAATACAAGCCAGGTCTATTATAATACAGACCAGGTCTATTATAATACATACCAGGAATAATATAATACAGACCAGGTCTATTATAATACCGGCCAGGTATATTATAATACAAGCCAGGTCTATTATACAACAGGCCAGGTCTATTACAGTACAGGACAGGTCTACAGACCAGGTCTATTATAATACAGACCAGGTCTATTAAATTACAGACCAGGTATATTATAATACAGGCTAAGGTATATTTTAGTACAGGCCAGGTCTATTATAATACAGGCCAGGTCATCAGGCCAGGTCTGTTATTATATTAGCCAGGTCTATTATAATGCAGACCATGTATTATAATATACATGGTCTGCATTATAATAGACCTGGCTAATATAATAACAGACCTGGTATATTATAATAAAGGCCAGGTCTATTATAATACAGATCAGGTCTATTATAATACAGGCCAGGTGTATTACAGTACAGGACAAGTCTACAGACCAGGTCTATTATAATACAGGTCAGGTTTATTGTAATACAGGCCAGGTCTATTATAATACAGACCATGTCTATTATAATACTAGCCAGGTCTATTAAATTACAGACAAGGTCTATTATAATACAGGCCAGGTATATTGTAATACAGGCCAGGTCTATTATAATACAGACCATGTCTATTATAATACTAGCCAGGTCTATTAAATTACAGACAAGGTCTCTTATAATACAGGCCAGGTCTATTATAGTACATTACAGGTCTATTATAATACAGGCCAGGTCTATTATATTACAGGCCATATATATTATAATACAGGCCAGGTCTATTTTAATACTGGCAAGGTCTACAGGCCAGGTCTATTATAATACAGACCAGGTCTATTAAATTACAGACCAGGTCTATTATAATACAGGCCAGGTCTATTATAATACAGCCCAGTATAGTACAATACAGGCCAGTTCTTTTATAATACAGGCCAGGTCTAGTAAAATACAGGCCATGTCTACAGGCCAGGTCTATTATAATACAGACCAGGTCTGCTATAATACAGGCCAGGTCTATTATTATACAGGCCAGGTCTACAGGCCAGGTCTAATATAACACAGGTCAGGTATATTATAATACAGTCCAGGTCTATTATAATACAGGGCAGGTCTATAGGCCAGGTCTATTATAATACAGGCCAGGTCTATTATAATACAGGCCGGGTCTACAGGCCAGTTTTAATATAATACAGGTCTATTATAATACAGACCAGGTCTATTATAATACAGGCCAGGTCTAATTTAATACAGGCCAGGTCGACAGGCCAGGTCTAGTATAATACAGGCCAGGTATAGTATAATACAGACCAGGTCTATTATAATACAGACCAGGTATATTATAATACAGGCCAGGTCTATTATAATACAGGACAGGTCTACAGACAAGGTCTGTTATAATACAGGCCATGTGAATTATAATACAGACCAGGTCTACAGGCGAGAAGTATTATAATAATGACCAGGTCTATTAAATTACAGACCAGGTCTATTATAATACAGGCCAGGTCTATTATAGTACAGGCCAGGATTACAGGTCAGGTCTAGTATAATACAGGTCAGGTCTATTATAATACAGACCAGGTCTATTATAATACAGGCCAGGTCATCAGGCCAGGTCTATTATTATATAGGCCAGGTCTATTATAATACAGACCAGGTCTATTATAATACAGGCCTGATCTATTATAATACAGACCAGGTCTCTTATAAAACAGACCAGGTCCACAGGCCAGGTCTATTATAATACCGGCCAGGTCTATTATAATACAGGCCAGGTCTATTATAATACAGACCAGGTCTATTATAAAACAGGCCAGGTCTATTATAATTCAAACCAGTTCTATTATAATACAGGCCAGGTCTTTTATAATACAGACAAGGTGTATTATAATACAGGCCTGATCTATTATAATACAAGCCAGGTCTATTATAATACAGACCAGGTCTATTATAATACAGGCCTGATCTATTATAATACAGGCCAGGTCTATTATAATACAGGCCAGGTCTATTATAATACAGGCCAGGTGTCCAGGCCAGGTCTGTTATTTAATTAGCCAGGTCTATTATAATGCAGACCATGTATATTATAATACAGACCAGGTCTATTATAATAAAGGCCAGGTCTATTATAATACAGACCAGGTCTCTTATAATACAGACCAGGTCTACAGGCCAGGTCTATTATAATACCGGCCAGGTCTATTATAATACAGACCAGGTCTATTATAATACAGGCCAGGTCTATTATAATTCAAACCAGTTCTATTATAATACAGGCCAGGTCTTTAATAATACAGACAAGGTGTATTATAATACAGGCCTGATCTATTATAATACAAGCCAGGTCTATTATAATACAGACCAGGTCTATTATAATACAGGCCAGGTCTATTACAGTACAGGGCAGGTCTACAGGCCAGGTCTATTATAATACAGGCCAGGTCTATTATAAAACAGGCCGGGTCTACAGGCCAGGTCTAATATAATACAGGTATATTATAATACAGACCAGGTCTATTATAATACAGCCAGGTCTAATTTAATACAGGCCAGGTCGACAGGCCAGGTCTAGTATAATACAGGCCAGGTATAGTATAATACAGACCAGGTCTAATATAATAAAGGCCAGGTTTATTATAATACAGACCAGGTCTCTTATAATACAGACCAGGTCTACAGGCCAGATCTATTATAATACCGGCCAGGTCTATTATAAAACAGGCCAGGTCTATTATCATACAGACCAGGTCTATTATAATACAGACTAGGTCTATTATAATACAGACCAGGTCTATTATAATACAGGCCAGGTCTATTATAATACCGACCAGGTATATTTATAATACAGAACAGGTATATTATAATACTGGTCAGGTCTATTATAGTACAGGCCAGGTATATTATTAAACAGACCAGGTCTACAGGCCAGGTCTAGTATAATACAGGCCAGGTCTTTTATAATACAGACCAGGTGTATTATAATACAGACCAGGTCTACAGGCCAGGAGTCTATTATAATGCAGACCATGTATAGTATAATACAGACCAGGTATATTATAATAAAGGCCAGGTCTCTTATAATACAGGCCAGGTCTATTATAATTCAAACCAGTTCTATTATAATACAGATCAGGTCTATTATAATACAGACCATGTCTATTATAATACAGGTCAGGTCTATTATAATACAGACCAGGTCTATTATAATACAGGCCAGGTCTATTATAATACAGGCCACGTGATCAGGCCTGGTCTGTTATTTAATTAGCCAGGTCTATTATAATGCAGACCATGTATAGTATAATACAGACCAGGTATATTATAATAAAGGCCAGGTCTATTATAATGCAGGCCAGGTCTATTACAGTACAGGACAAGTGTACAGACCAGGTCTATTATAAAACAGGCCAGGTCTATTATAATTCAAACCAGTTCTATTATAATACAGGCCAGGTCTTTTATAATACAGACAAGGTGTATTATAATACAGGCCTGATCTATTATAATACAAGCCAGGTCTATTATAATACAGACCAGGTCTATTATAATACAGGCCTGATCTATTATAATACAGGCCAGGTCTATTATAATACAGGCCAGGTCTATTATAATACAGGCCAGGTGTCCAGGCCAGGTCTGTTATTTAATTAGCCAGGTCTATTATAATGCAGACCATGTATATTATAATACAGACCAGGTCTATTATAATAAAGGCCAGGTCTATTATAATACAGACCAGGTCTCTTATAATACAGACCAGGTCTACAGGCCAGGTCTATTATAATACCGGCCAGGTCTATTATAATACAGGCCAGGTCTATTATAATACAGACCAGGTCTATTATAATTCAAACCAGTTCTATTATAATACAGGCCAGGTCTTTAATAATACAGACAAGGTGTATTATAATACAGGCCTGATCTATTATAATACAAGCCAGGTCTATTATAATACAGACCAGGTCTATTATAATACAGGCCAGGTCTATTACAGTACAGGGCAGGTCTACAGGCCAGGTCTATTATAATACAGGCCAGGTCTATTATAAAACAGGCCGGGTCTACAGGCCAGGTCTAATATAATACAGGTATATTATAATACAGACCAGGTCTATTATAATACAGCCAGGTCTAATTTAATACAGGCCAGGTCGACAGGCCAGGTCTAGTATAATACAGGCCAGGTATAGTATAATACAGACCAGGTCTAATATAATAAAGGCCAGGTTTATTATAATACAGACCAGGTCTCTTATAATACAGACCAGGTCTACAGGCCAGATCTATTATAATACCGGCCAGGTCTATTATAAAACAGGCCAGGTCTATTATCATACAGACCAGGTCTATTATAATACAGACTAGGTCTATTATAATACAGACCAGGTCTATTATAATACAGGCCAGGTCTATTATAATACCGACCAGGTATATTTATAATACAGAACAGGTATATTATAATACTGGTCAGGTCTATTATAGTACAGGCCAGGTATATTATTAAACAGACCAGGTCTACAGGCCAGGTCTAGTATAATACAGGCCAGGTCTTTTATAATACAGACCAGGTGTATTATAATACAGACCAGGTCTACAGGCCAGGAGTCTATTATAATGCAGACCATGTATAGTATAATACAGACCAGGTATATTATAATAAAGGCCAGGTCTCTTATAATACAGGCCAGGTCTATTATAATTCAAACCAGTTCTATTATAATACAGATCAGGTCTATTATAATACAGACCATGTCTATTATAATACAGGTCAGGTCTATTATAATACAGACCAGGTCTATTATAATACAGGCCAGGTCTATTATAATACAGGCCACGTGATCAGGCCTGGTCTGTTATTTAATTAGCCAGGTCTATTATAATGCAGACCATGTATAGTATAATACAGACCAGGTATATTATAATAAAGGCCAGGTCTATTATAATGCAGGCCAGGTCTATTACAGTACAGGACAAGTGTACAGACCAGGTCTATTATAATACAGGTCAGGTCTATTATAATACAGGTCAGGTCTATTATAATACAGGCCAGGTGATCTGGCCAGGTCTGTTATTTAATTAGCCAGGTCTATTATAATGCAGAACATGTATATTATAATACAGACCAGGTATATTATAATAAAGGCCAGGTCTATTATAATACATGCCAGGATTACAGGCCAGGTCTAGTATATACAGGTCAGGTCTATAATAATACAGACCAGGTCTATTATAATACAGACCAGGTCTATTATAATACAGGCCAGGTTTATTATAATACAGGCCAGGTCATCAGGTCTATTATTATATAGGCCAGGTCTATTATAATACAGACCAGGTCTATTATAATACAGGCCTGATCTATTGTAATACAGGCCAGGTCTATTATAATACATACCAGGTCTATTATAATACAGATCAGGTATATTACAGTACAGGCCAGGTCTATTATAATACAGGCCAGGTCTATTATAATACAGGCCAGGTCTATTATAATACAGGCCAGGTCTATTATAATACAGACCAGGTCTACAGGCCAGGTCTATTATAATACAGACCAGGTCTATTAAATTACAGACCAGGTGTATTTTAATACAGGCCAGGTCTATTATAGTACAGGCCAGGTCTATTATAATACAGGCCAGGTCAATTATAAAACATGCCAGGTCTACAGGCCAGGTATTTTATAATACAGGCCAGGTCTATTATATTACAGGCCATGTCTATTATAATACAGGCCAGGTCTATTATAATACAGGCCAGGTTTACAGTCCAGGTCTATTATAATACAGACCAGGTCTATTAAATTACATACCAGGTCTATTATAATACAGGCCAGGTCTATTATAATACAGGCCAGGTCTCCAGGCCAGGTCTATTATAATACCGGCCAGGTCTATTATAATACAGGCCAGGTCTATTATAATACAGGCCAGGTCAACAGGCCAGGTCTATTATAATACCGGCCATGTCCATTATAATACAGGCCAGGTCTATTATAATACAGACCAAGTCTATTATAATACAGACCAGGTCTATTATAATACAGGCCAGGTCTATTATAATACAGACCAGGTGTATTATAATACAGACCAGGTCTACAGGCCAGGAGTATTATAATAAAGACCAGGTCTATTAAATTACAGACCAGGTCTATTATAATACAGGCCAGGTCTATTATAGTACAGGCCAGGATTACAGGACAGGTCTAGTATATACAGGTCAGGTCTATAATAATACAGGCCAGGTCTATTATAATACAGACCAGGTGTATTATAATACAGACCAGGTCTACAGGCCAGGAGTATTATAATAAAGACCAGGTCTATTAAATTACAGACCAGGTCAATTATAATACAGGCCAGGTCTATTATAGTACAGGCCAGGATTACAGGACAGGTCTAGTATATACAGGTCAGGTCTATTATAATACAGGCCAGGTATATTATAATACAGGCCTGATCTATTATAATACAGGCCAGGTCTATTACAATACAGATCAGGTATTTTATAATACAGACCATGTCTAATATAATAAAGGCCAGGTTTATTATAATACAGACCAGGTCTCTTATAATACAGACCAGGTCTACAGGCCAGATCTATTATAATACCGGCCAGGTCTATTATAAAACAGGCCAGGTCTATTATAATACAGACCAGGTCTATTATAATACAGGCCAGGTATTTTATAATACAGACCAGGTATATTTATAATACAGACCAGGTATATTATAATACTGGTCAGGTCTATTATAGTACAGGCCAGGTATATTATTAAACAGACCAGGTCTACAGGCCAGGTCTAGTATAATACAGGCCAGGTATTTTATAATACAGACCAGGTGTATTATAATACAGACCAGGTCTACAGGCCAGGAGTATTATAATAAAGACCAGGTCTATTAAATTACAGACCAGGTCTATTATAATACAGACCAGGTCTATTATAGTACAGGCCAGGATTACAGGCTGGGTCTAGTATAATACAGGTCAGGTCTATTATAATACAGACCAGGTCTATTATAATACAGGCCTGATCTATTATAATACAGGCCAGGTCTATTATAATACAGACCAGGTCTATTATAATACAGACTAGGTCTATTATAATACAGACCAGGTCTATTATAATACAGGCCAGGTCTATTATAATACAGGCCAGGTCTACAGGCCAGGTCTATTATATTACCGGCCAGGTCTATTAATATACAGGCCAGGTCTATTATAATACAGACCAGGTCTATTATAATACAGGCCAGGTCTATGATAATTCAAACCAGTTCTATTATAATACAGGCCAGGTCTTTTATAATACAGACCAGGTGTATTATAATACAGGCCTGATCTATTATAATACAGGCCTGATCTATTATAATACAAGCCAGGGCTATTATAATACAGACCAGGTCTATTATAATACATACCAGGAATAATATAATACAGACCAGGTCTATTATAATACCGGCCAGGTATATTATAATACAAGCCAGGTCTATTATACAACAGGCCAGGTCTATTACAGTACAGGACAGGTCTACAGACCAGGTCTATTATAATACAGACCAGGTCTATTAAATTACAGACCAGGTATATTATAATACAGGCTAAGGTATATTTTAGTACAGGCCAGGTCTATTATAATACAGGCCAGGTCTACACGCCAGGTCTATTGTAATACAGGCCAGGTCTATTATAATACTGGCCAGGTCTATTATAGTACATTACAGGTCTATTATAATACAGGCCAGGTCTATTATATTACAGGCCATATATATTATAATACAGGCCAGGTCTATTTTAATACAGGCCAGGTCTACAGTCCAGGTCTATTATAACACTAGCCAGGTCTATTATAGTACATTACAGGTCTATTATAATACAGGCCAGGTCTATTATAATACAGGCCAGGTCATCAGGCCAGGTCTGTTATTATATTAGCCAGGTCTATTATAATGCAGACCATGTATATTATAATACAGACCAGGTATATTATAATAAAGGCCAGGTCTATTATAATACAGATCAGGTCTATTATAATACAGGCCAGGTGTATTACAGTACAGGACAAGTCTACAGACCAGGTCTATTATAATACAGGTCAGGTTTATTGTAATACAGGCCAGGTCTATTATAATACAGACCATGTCTATTATAATACTAGCCAGGTCTATTAAATTACAGACAAGGTCTATTATAATACAGGCCAGGTATATTGTAATACAGGCCAGGTCTATTATAATACAGACCATGTCTATTATAATACTAGCCAGGTCTATTAAATTACAGACAAGGTCTCTTATAATACAGGCCAGGTCTATTATAGTACATTACAGGTCTATTATAATACAGGCCAGGTCTATTATATTACAGGCCATATATATTATAATACAGGCCAGGTCTATTTTAATACTGGCAAGGTCTACAGGCCAGGTCTATTATAATACAGACCAGGTCTATTAAATTACAGACCAGGTCTATTATAATACAGGCCAGGTCTATTATAATACAGCCCAGTATAGTACAATACAGGCCAGGTCTTTTATAATACAGGCCAGGTCTAGTAAAATACAGGCCATGTCTACAGGCCAGGTCTATTATAATACAGACCAGGTCTGCTATAATACAGGCCAGGTCTATTATTATACAGGCCAGGTCTACAGGCCAGGTCTAATATAACACATGTCAGGTATATTATAATACAGTCCAGGTCTATTATAATACAGGGCAGGTCTATAGGCCAGGTCTATTATAATACAGGCCAGGTCTATTATAATACAGGCCGGGTCTACAGGCCAGGTCTAATATAATACAGGTCTATTATAATACAGACCAGGTCTATTATAATACAGGCCAGGTCTAATTTAATACAGGCCAGGTCGACAGGCCAGGTCTAGTATAATACAGGCCAGGTATAGTATAATACAGACCAGGTCTATTATAATACAGACCAGGTATATTATAATACAGGCCAGGTCTATTATAATACAGGACAGGTCTACAGACTAGGTCTGTTATAATACAGGCCATGTGAATTATAATACAGGACAGGTCTACAGACCAGGTCTTTTATAATACAGACCAGGTCTACAGGCGAGAAGTATTATAATAATGACCAGGTCTATTAAATTACAGACCAGGTCTATTATAATACAGGCCAGGTCTATTATAGTACAGGCCAGGATTACAGGTCAGGTCTAGTATAATACAGGTCAGGTCTATTATAATACAGACCAGGTCTATTATAATACAGGCCAGGTCATCAGGCCAGGTCTATTATTATATAGGCCAGGTCTATTATAATACAGACCAGGTCTATTATAATACAGGCCTGATCTATTATAATACAGACCAGGTCTATTATAATAAAGGCCAGGTCTACTATAATACAGACCAGGTCTCTTATAAAACAGACCAGGTCCACAGGCCAGGTCTATTATAATACCGGCCAGGTCTATTATAATACAGGCCAGGTCTATTATAATACAGACCAGGTCTATTATAATACAGGCCAGGTCTATTATAATTCAAACCAGTTCTATTATAATACAGGCCAGGTCTTTTATAATACAGACAAGGTGTATTATAATACAGGCCTGATCTATTATAATACAAGCCAGGTCTATTATAATACAGACCAGGTCTATTATAATACAGGCCTGATCTATTATAATACAGGCCAGGTCTATTATAATACAGGCCAGGTCTATTATAATACAGGCCAGGTGTCCAGGCCAGGTCTGTTATTTAATTAGCCAGGTCTATTATAATGCAGACCATGTATATTATAATACAGACCAGGTCTATTATAATACAGACCAGGTCTATTATAATACAGGCCAGGTCTTTAATAATACAGACAAGGTGTATTATAATACAGGCCTGATCTATTATAATACAAGCCAGGTCTATTATAATACAGACCAGGTCTATTATAATACAGGCCAGGTCTATTACAGTACAGGGCAGGTCTACAGGCCAGGTCTATTATAATACAGGCCAGGTCTCTTATAATACAGACCAGGTCTACAGGCCAGGTCTATTATAATACCGGCCAGGTCTATTATAATACAGGCCAGGTCTATTATAATACAGACCAGGTCTATTATAATACATGCCAGGTCTTTAATAATACAGACAAGGTGTATTATAATACAGGCCTGATCTATTATAATACAAGCCAGGTCTATTATAATACAGACCAGGTCTATTATAATACAGGCCAGGTCTATTACAGTACAGGGCAGGTCTACAGGCCAGGTCTATTATAATACAGGCCAGGTCTATTATAAAACAGGCCGGGTCTACAGGCCAGGTCTAATATAATACAGGTCTATTATAATACAGACCAGGTCTATTATAATACAGCCAGGTCTAATTTAATACAGGCCAGGTCGACAGGCCAGGTCTAGTATAATACAGGCCAGGTATAGTATAATACAGACCAGGTCTATTATAATACAGACCAGGTATATTATAATACAGGCCAGGTCTATTATAATACAGCACAGGTCTACTGACAAGGTATGTTATAATACAGGCCAGGTGATTTATTATACAGGACAGGTCTACAGACCAGGTCTTATATAATAAAGGCCAGGTCTATTATAATACAGGCCATGTCTATTATAATACAGACCAGGTCTCTTATAATACAGGCCAGGTCTATTATAATTCAAACCAGTTCTATTATAATACAGGCCAGGTCTTTTATAATACAGACAAGGTGTATTATAATACAGGCCTGATCTATTATAATACAGGCCAGGTCTATTACAGTACAGGACAGGTCTACATACCAGGTCTATTATAATACAGACCAAGTCTATTAAATTACAGACCAGGTCTATTAATAGACAGGCCAGGTCTATTATAATACTGGCCAGTTCTACAGGCCAGGTCTATTATAATACAGACCAGGTGTATAATAATACAGACCAGGTCTACAGGCGAGGAGTATAATAATAACGACCAGGTCTATTAAATTACAGACCAGGTCTATTATAATACAGGCCAGGTCTATTATAGTACAGGCCAGGATTACAGGCCAGGTCTAGTATAATACAGGTCAGGTCTATTATAATACAGACCAGGTCTATTATAATACAGGCCAGGTCTATTATAATACAGGCCAGGTCATCAGGCCAGGTCTATTATTATATAGGCCAGGTCTATTATAATACAGACCAGGTCTATTATAATACAGGCCTGATCTATTATAATACAGGCCAGGTCTATTATAATACAGACCAGGTATATTATAATACAGACCAGGTCTATTATAATAAAGGCCAGGTCTATTATAATACAGACAAGGTCTATTATAAAGCAGGCCTGGACTACAGGTCAGGTCTATTATAATACCGTCCAGGTATATTATAATACAAGCCAGGTCTTTTATAATACAGACCAGGTCTATTATAATACAGGCCAGGTCTATTACAGGACAGGACAGGTCTACAGACCAGGTCTATTAAATTACAGACCAGGTCTATTCATAGACAGGCCAGGTCTATTATAGTACTGGCCAGGTCTACAGGCCAGGTCTATTATAATACAGACCAGGTCTATTAAATTACAGAACAGGTCTATTATAATACAGGCCAGGTCTATTATAATACAGCCCAGTATAGTATAATACAGGCCAGGTCTATTATAACACAGGCCAGGTCTAGTAAAATACAGGCCATGTCTACAGGCCAGGTCTATTATAATACAGACCAGGTCTGCTATAATACAGGCTAGGTCTATTATTATACAGGCCAGGTTTACAGGCCAGGTCTAATATAACACAGGTCAGGTCTATTATAATACAGTCCAGGTCTATTATAATACAGGGCAGGTCTACAGGCCAGGTCTATTATAATACAGGCCAGGTCTATTATAAAACAGGCCGGGTCTACAGGCCAGGTCTAATATAATACAGGTCTATTATAATACAGACCAGGTCTATTATAATACAGGCCAGGTCTAATTTAATACAGGCCAGGTCGACAGGCCAGGTCTAGTATAATACAGGCCAGGTATAGTATAATACAGACCAGGTCTATTATAATACAGACCAGGTATATTATAATACATGCCAGGTCTATTATAATACAGCACAGGTCTACTGACAAGGTATGTTATAATACAGGCCAGGTGAATTATTATACAGGACAGGTCTACAGACCAGGTCTTATATAATAAAGGCCAGGTCTATTATAATACAGGCCATGTCTATTATATTACAGGCCAGGTCTATTTTAATAAAGGCCAGGTATATTATAATACAGACCACGTATATTATAATACAGGTCATGTCTATTATAATACAGGTCAGGTCTATTATAATACTGGTCTACAGACCAGGTCTATTATAGTACAGGCCAGATCTAGTATAATACAGGCCAGATCTATTATAATACAGGACAGGTCTATTATAATACATGTCAGGTCTACAGGCCAGGACTATTATAATACAGGCCAGGTCTATTATAAAACAGGCCAGGTCTAGTATAATAAAGGCCTGATCTATTATAATACAGGCCAGGTCTATTATAAGACAGACCAGGTCTATTATAATACAGAACAGGTCTATTATAATACA
The DNA here is from genome assembly GCF_045679555.1 of Salvelinus alpinus. Lineage (NCBI taxonomy): Eukaryota > Metazoa > Chordata > Actinopteri > Salmoniformes > Salmonidae > Salvelinus > Salvelinus alpinus. The sequence goes on along the minus strand of NC_092092.1, from coordinate 86,979,440 downwards.
GGCCAGGTCTAATTTAATACAGGCCAGGTCGACAGGCCAGGTCTAGTATAATACAGGCCAGGTATAGTATAATACAGACCAGGTCTATTATAATACAGACCAGGTATATTATAATACATGCCAGGTCTATTATAATACAGCACAGGTCTACTGACAAGGTATGTTATAATACAGGCCAGGTGAATTATTATACAGGACAGGTCTACAGACCAGGTCTTATATAATAAAGGCCAGGTCTATTATAATACAGGCCATGTCTATTATATTACAGGCCAGGTCTATTTTAATAAAGGCCAGGTATATTATAATACAGACCACGTATATTATAATACAGGTCATGTCTATTATAATACAGGTCAGGTCTATTATAATACTGGTCTACAGACCAGGTCTATTATAGTACAGGCCAGATCTAGTATAATACAGGCCAGATCTATTATAATACAGGACAGGTCTATTATAATACATGTCAGGTCTACAGGCCAGGACTATTATAATACAGGCCAGGTCTATTATAAAACAGGCCAGGTCTAGTATAATAAAGGCCTGATCTATTATAATACAGGCCAGGTCTATTATAAGACAGACCAGGTATATTATAATACAGAACAGGTCTATTATAATAAAGGCCTGATCTATTATAATACAGACCAGGTCTCATATAATACAAACCAGGTCTACAGGCCAGGTCTATTATAATACCGGCCAGGTTTATTATAATACAGGCCAGGTCTATTATAATACAGACCAGGTCTATTATAATACAGGCCTGATCTATTATAATACAGGCCAGGTCTATTATAAAACAGACCAGGTATATTTTAATACAGAACAGGTATATTTTAATACAGAACAGGTCTATTATAATAAAGGTCAGGTCTATTATAATACAGACCAGGTCTCATATAATACAGACCAGGTCTACAGGCCAGGTCTATTATAATACCGCCCAGGTCTATTATAATACAGGCCAGGTCTATTATAATACAGACCAGGTCTATTATAATACAGGCTAGGTCTATTAGAGTACAGGCCAGGATTACAGGCCAGGTCTAGTATAATACAGGTCAGGTCTATTATAATACAGACCAGGTCTATTATAATACAGGCCAGGTCTAGTATAATACAGGCCAGGTGATCAGGCCAGGTCTATTATTATATAGGCCAGGTCTATTATAATACAGACCAGGTCTATTATAATACAGGCCTGATCTATTATAATACAGGCCAGGTCTATTATAATACAGACCAGGTATATTATAATACAAGCCAGGTCTATTATAACACAGACCAGGTCTATTAAATTACAGACCAGGTCTATTAAATTACAGACCAGGTCTATTAATAGACAGACCAGGTCTATTATAATACTGGCCAGGTCTACATGCCAGGTCTATTATAATACAGACCAGGTCTATTAAATTACAGACCAGGTCTATTATTATACAGGCCAGGTCTATTATAATACAGCCCAGTATAGTATAATACAGGCCAGGTATATTATAATACAGGCCAAGTCTAGTAAAATACAGGCCATGTCTACAGGCCAGGTCTATTATAATACACACCAGGTCTGCTATAATACAGGCCAGGTCTATTATTATACAGGCCATGTCTACAGGCCAGGTCTAATATAACACAGGTCAGGTCTATTATAATACAGGCCAGGTCTATTATAATACAGGGCAGGTCTACAGGCCAGGTCTATTATAATACAGGCCAGGTCTATTATAAAACAGTCCGGGTCTACAGGCAAGGTCTAATATAATACAGGTCTATTATAATACAGACCAGGTCTATTATAATACAGGCCAGGTCTAATTTAATACAGGCCAGGTCGACAGGCCAGGTCTAGTATAATACAGGCCAGGTATAGTATAATACAGACCAGGTCTATTATAATACAGACCAGGTATATTATAATACAGGCCAGGTCTATTATAATACAGGACAGGTCTACAGACCAGGTCTTTTATAATACAGACCAGGTCTAATATAATAAAGGCCAGGTCTATTATAATACAGGCCATGTCTATTATATTACAGGCCAGGTCTATTTTAATAAAGACCAGGTATATTATAATACAGACCAGGTATATTATAATACAGGTCATGTCTATTATAATACAGGTCAGGTCTATTATAATACTGGTCTACAGACCAGGTTTATTATAGTACAGGCCAGGTCTATTATAATACAGGCCAGGTCTATTATAATACAGGCCAGGTCTAAAGGCCAGATCTAGTATAATACAGGCCAGGTGTATTATAATACCGGTCTGGTCTAGTATAATACAGGCCAGGTCTAATATAATGCAGGTCAGGTTTACAAGGTCAAGTCTATTATTATACAGGCCATGTCTATTATAATACAGGCCAGGTCTACAGGCCAGATCTAGTATAATACAGGCCAGGTCTAATATAAATCAGGCCAGGTCAAGTATAATACAGGCAAGGTCTAATATAATACAGGCCAGGTCTACAGGTCAGGTATATTATTATACAGGCCAGGTCTTTTATAATACAGGCCAGTTCTATTATTATACAAGCCAGGTCTACAGGCCAGGTCTAGTATAATACAGGCCAGGTCTTTTATAATACAGACCAGGTCTATAATAATACAGACCAGGTCTATTATAATACAGACCAGGTCTATTATAATACAGACCAGGTCTATTATAATACAGGCCAGGTATATTATATTTCAAACCAGTTATATTATAATACAGGCCATGTCTTTTATAATACAGACCAGGTGTATTATAATACAGACAAGGTCTACAGGCGAGGAGTATTATAATAACGACCAGGTCTATTAAATTACAGACCTGGTCTATTATAATACAGGCCAGGTCTATTATAGTACAGGCCAGGATTACAGGCCAGGTCTAGTATAATACAGGTCAGGTCTATTATAATACAGACCAGGTCTATTATAATACATACCAGGTCTATTATAATAAAGGCCTGATCTATTATAATACAGGCCAGGTCTATTATAATAAAGGCCAGGTCTATTATAATACAGACAAGGTCTATTATAATACAGGCCTGGACTACAGGTCAGGTCTATTATAATACCGGCCAGGTATATTATAATACAAGCCAGGTCTATTATAATACAGACCAGGTATGTTATAGTACAGGCCAGGTCTAATATAATACTTTACATGTCTATTATAATACATGCCAGGTCTATTATAATACAGACCAGGTCTATTAAATTACAGACCAGGTATATTATAATACAGACCAGGTCTACAGGCCAGGTCTATTATAATACAGACCGGGTCTATTAAATTACAGACCAGGTCTATTAATATACAGGCCAGGTCTATTATAATACAGGCCAGGTCTACAGGCCAGGAGTATTATAATAAAGACCAGGTCAATTAAATTACAGACCAGGTCTATTATGATACAGGCCGGTTCGATTAAATTTCAGGCCAGGTCTATTATAATACAGGCCATGTCTATTATAATACAGGCCAGGTCTATTATAATACAGACCAGGTCTACAGGCCAGGTCTATTATAATACAGACCAGGTCAATTAAATTACAGACCAGGTCTATTTTGATACAGGCCGGTTCGATTAAGTACAGGCCAGGTCTATTATAATACAGGCCAAGTCTATTATAATACAGGCAAGGTCTACAGGTGAGGTCTATTATAATACAGGCCAGGTCTATTATTATACAGGCTAGGTCTAAACGCCAGGTCTAGTAAAACACAGGCCAGGTCTATTGCTATACATGCCACGTCTATTATAATACCGGCCAGGTCTATTACAGGACAGGTCTACAGACCAGGTCTATTATAATACAGAGCAGGTCTATTAAATTACAGACCAGGTCTATTAATAGACAGGCCAGGTCTATTATAATACTGGCCAGGTCTACAGGCCAGGTCTATTATAATACAGACCAGGTCTATTAAATTACAGACCAGGTCTATTATAATACAGGCCAGGTCTATTATAATACAGGCCATGTCTACAGGCCAGGTCTATTATAATACAGACCATGTCTGCTATAATACAGGCCACGTCTATTATTATACAGGCCAGGTCTACAGGCCAGATCTTATAAAACAAAGGTCAGGTCTACAGTCCAGGTCTATTATAATACAGACCAGGTCTATTAAATTACAGACCAGGTCTATTATAATACAGGCCAGGTCTACATGCCAGGTCTATTATAATACAGACCAGGTCTATTAAATTACAGACCAGGTATATTATAACACAGGCCAGGTTTATTATAATACAGGCAAGGTCATCAGGCCAGGTCTGTTATTATATTAGCCAGGTCTATTATAATGCAGACCATGTATATTATAATACAGACCAGGTATATTATAATACAGGCCAGGTCTACAGGCCAGGTCATTATAATACCGGCCAGGTCTATTATAATACAGGCCAGGTCTATTATAATACCTGCCAGGTCTATTATAATACAGGCCAGGTCTATTATAATACAGACAATGTCAATTATAATACAGGCCAGGTCTATTATAATTCAAACCAGTTCTATTATAATACAGGCCAGGTCTTTTATAATGCAGACAAGGTGTATTACAATACAGGCCTGATCTATTATAATACAAGCCAGGTCTATTATAATACATACCAGGAATAATATAATACAGACCAGGTCTATTATAATAAAGGCCAGGTCTATTATAATACAGACAAGGTCTATTATAATACAGGCCTGGACTACAGGTCAGGTCTATTATAATACCGGCCAGGTATATTATAATACAAGCCAGGTCTATTATAATACAGACCAGGTATGTTAAAGTACAGGTCAGGTCTATTATAATACAGGTCAGGTCTACACGCCAGGTCTATTGTAATACAAGCCAGGTCTATTATAATACAGGCCATGTCTATTATAATACTGGCCAGGTCTATTATAGTACATTACAGGTCTATTATAATACAGGCCAGGTCTATTATATTACAGGCCACGTATATTATAATACAGGCCAGGTTTATTATAATACAGACCATGTCTATTATAATACTGGCCAGGTCTATTATATTACAGGCCATGTATATTATAATACATGCCAGGTCTATTATATTACAGGCCATGTATATTATAATACATGCCAGGTCTATTATAATACAGACAAGGTCTATTATAATACAGGCCAGGTCTACAGGCCAGGTCATTATAATGCCGGCCAGGTCTATTATAATACAGGCCAGGTCTATTATAATACAGACCAGTTCTATTAAATTACAGACCAGGTCTATTAAATTACAGACCAGGTCTATTACAATACAGGCCAGGTCTATTATAATACAGGCCAGGTCTACATGCCAGGTCTATTATAATACAGACAAGGTCTATTAAATTACAGACCAGGTATATTATAACACAGGCCAGGTTTATTATAATACAGGCCAGGTCTGTTATTATATTAGCCAGGTCTATTATAATGCAGACCATGTATATTATAATACAGACCAGGTAAATTATAATAAAGGCCAGGTCTATTATAATACAGACAAGGTCTATTATAATACAGGTCAGGTCTACAGGCCAGGTCATTATAATACCGGCCAGGTCTATTATAATACAGGCCAGGTCTATTATAATACAGACCAGGTCTATTATAAAACAGGCCAGGTCTATTACAGTGCAGGACAAGTCTACAGACCAGGTCTATTATAATACAGGCCAGGTCTATTATAATACAGGCCAGGTCTGTTATAATACATGCCAGGTCTACAGGTCAGGTCTATTATAATACAGGACAGGTCTAGTATAATACAGGCCAGGTCTATTATAATACAGGCCAGGTCTACAGGCCAGGTCTAGTATAATACAGGACAGGTCTATTATAATACAGACCAGGTCAATTAGAATACAGTCCAGGTCAATTATTAAAGATGCCAGGTCTACAGGCCAGGTCTAGTATAGTACAGACCAGGTCTATTATAATACAGGCAAGGTCTACAGGCCAGGTCAATTATTATACAGGCCAGGTCTACAGGCCAGGTCTAGTATAATACAGGCCAGGTCTATTATAATACAGACTATGTCTACAGGCCAGGTCTAGTATAAGACACACAAGGTCTATTATAATACAGGCCAGGTCTATTATAATACAGGCTAGGTCTATTCTAATACAGGCCAGGTCGAGTATAATACAGGCCAGGTCTACAGGCCAGGTCTAGTATAACACAGTCCAGGTCTATTACAATACAGGCCAGTTCGGTTATAATAAATGCCAGGTCTATTATAATACAGGCCAGGTCTTTTTAATACAGGCCAGGTCTACAGGCCAGGTATATTATAATACAGGCCATGTCTATTATAATACAGGCCAGGTCTATTATTATACAGGCCAGGTCTATTATGATACAGACCAGGTCTATTATAATACAGGCCATGTCTATTATAATACAGGACAGGTCTAGTATAATACAGGCCAGGTCTACAGGCCAGGTCTATTATAATACAGGCCAGGTCAATTATAATACAGGCCAGGTCTGTTATAATACAGGCCAGGTGTAGTATAATACATACCAGGTCTATTATAATACAGGTCAGGTCTATTATAATACAAGCCTTATCTACTTGCCCGATCTAGTATAATACAGGTCAGGTCTATTATAAAACAGGCCAGGGCTATCTTAATACAGACCAGATCTATTATAATACAGGCCAGGTATATTATAATACAGGCCAGGTCTAGTATAATACAGGCCAGGTCAATTATAATACAGGCCAGGTCTGTTATAATACAGGCCAGGTCTATTATAATACAGGTCAGGTCTATTATAATACAAGCCTTATCTACAGGCCAGATCTAGTATAATACAGGCCAGGTCTATTATAAAACAGGCCAGGGCTATCTTAATACAGACCAAGTCTATTATACTACCGACCAGGTCTAATATAATACAGACCAGGTCTATTACAATACAGGCCAGGTCTATTATAATACAGGCCAGGTATATTATAATACAGGCCAGGTCTATTATAATACAGGCCAGGTCTATTATAATACAGGCCAGGTCTAGTATAATACAGGCCAGGTGTACATTTACATTACATTTAAGTCATTTAGCAGACGCTCTTATCCAGAGCGACTTACAAATTGGTGCATTCACCTTATGACATCCAGTGGAACAACCACTTTACAATAGTGCATCTAAATCTTTTAAGGGGGGGGGGGGGGGTCAGAAGGATTACTTTATCCTATCCTAGGTATTCCTTGAAGAGGTGGGGTTTCAGGTGTCTCCGGAAGGTGGTGATTGACTCCGCTGTCCTGGCGTCGTGAGGGAGTTTGTTCCACCATTGGGGTGCCAGAGCAGCGAACAGTTTTGACTGGGCTGAGCGGGAACTGTACTTCCTCAGTGGTAGGGAGGCGAGCAGGCCAGAGGTGGATGAACGCAGTGCCCTTGTTTGGGTGTAGGGCCTGATCAGAGCCTGAAGGTACGGAGGTGCCGTTCCCCTCACAGCTCCGTAGGCAAGCACCATGGTCTTGTAGCGGATGCGAGCTTCAACTGGAAGCCAGTGGAGAGAGCGGAGGAGCGGGGTGACGTGAGAGAACTTGGGAAGGTTGAACACCAGACGGGCTGCGGCGTTCTGGATGAGTTGTAGGGGTTTAATGGCACAGGCAGGGAGCCCAGCCAACAGCGAGTTGCAGTAATCCAGACGGGAGATGACAAGTGCCTGGATTAGGACCTGCGCCGCTTTCTGTGTGAGGCAGGGTCGTACTCTGCGGATGTTGTAGAGCATGAACCTACAGGAACGGGCCACCGCCTTGATGTTAGTTGAGAACGACAGGGTGTTGTCCAGGATCACGCCAAGGTTCTTAGCGCTCTGGGAGGAGGACACAATGGAGTTGTCAACCGTGATGGCGAGATCATGGAACGGGCAGTCCTTCCCCGGGAGGAAGAGCAGCTCCGTCTTGCCGAGGTTCAGCTTGAGGTGGTGGTCCGTCATCCACACTGATATGTCTGCCAGACATGCAGAGATGCGATTCGCCACCTGGTCATCAGAAGGGGGAAAGGAGAAGATTAATTGTGTGTCGTCTGCATAGCAATGATAGGAGAGACCATGTGAGGTTATGACAGAGCCAAGTGACTTGGTGTATAGCGAGAATAGGAGAGGGCCTAGAACAGAGCCCTGGGGGACACCAGTGGTGAGAGCACGTGGTGAGGAGACAGATTCTCGCCACGCCACCTGGTAGGAGCGACCTGTCAGGTAGGACGCAATCCAAGCGTGGGCCGCGCCGGAGATGCCCAACTCGGAGAGGGTGGAGAGGAGGATCTGATGGTTCACAGTATCGAAGGCAGCCGATAGGTCTAGGAGGATGAGAGCAGAGGAGAGAGAGTTAGCTTTAGCAGTGCGGAGCGCCTCCGTGATACAGAGAAGAGCAGTCTCAGTTGAATGACTAGTCTTGAAACCTGACTGATTTGGATCAAGAAGGTCATTCTGAGAGAGATAGCGGGAGAGCTGGCCAAGGACGGCACGTTCGAGAGTTTTGGAGAGAAAAGAAAGAAGGGATACTGGTCTGTAGTTGTTGACATCGGAGGGATCGAGTGTAGGTTTTTTCAGCAGGGGTGCAACTCTCGCTCTCTTGAAGACGGAAGGGACGTAGCCAGCGGTCAAGGATGAGTTGATGAGCGAGGTGAGGTAAGGGAGAAGGTCTCCGGAAATAGTCTGGAGAAGAGAGGAGGGGATAGGGTCAAGCGGGCAGGTTGTTGGGCGGCCGGCCGTCACAAGACGCGAGATTTCATCTGGAGAGAGAGGGGAGAAAGAGGTCAGAGCACAGGGTAGGGCAGTGTGAGCAGAACCAGCGGTGTCGTTTGACTTAGCAAACGAGGATCGGATGTCGTCGACCTTCTTTTCAAAATGGTTGACGAAGTCATCTGCAGAGAGGGAGGAGGGGGGAGGAGGGGGAGGAGGATTCAGGAGGGAGGAGAAGGTGGCAAAGAGCTTCCTAGGGTTAGAGGCAGATGCTTGGAATTTAGAGTGGTAGAAAGTGGCTTTAGCAGCAGAGACAGAAGAGGAAAATGTAGAGAGGAGGGAGTGAAAGGATGCCAGGTCCGCAGGGAGGCGAGTTTTCCTCCATTTCCGCTCGGCTGCCCGGAGCCCTGTTCTGTGAGCTCGCAATGAGTCGTCGAGCCACGGAGCAGGAGGGGAGGACCGAGCCGGCCTGGAGGATAGGGGACATAGAGAGTCAAAGGATGCAGAAAGGGAGGAGAGGAGGGTTGAGGAGGCAGAATCAGGAGATAGGTTGGAGAAGGTTTGAGCAGAGGGAAGAGATGATAGGATGGAAGAGGAGAGAGTAGCGGGGGAGAGAGAGCGAAGGTTGGGACGGCGCGATACCATCCGAGTAGGGGCAGTGTGGGAAGTGATGGATGAGAGCGAGAGGGAAAAGGCCAGGTGTACAGGCCAGGTCTAGTATAAAACAGTCCAGGTCTATTATAATACAGCCAAGATCTAGTATAATACAGGCCAGGTCTATTAAAATACAGTCCAGGTCTAGTATAATACAGTCCAGGCCTATTATAATACAGGCCAGGTCTATTATAATACAGGCCAGGTCTAGTATAATACAGGCCATGTCTATTATAAAACAGTCCTGGTCTATTATAATACAGGCCGGGTCTACAGGCCAGGTCTAATATAATATAGGTCTATTATAATACAGACCAGGTCTATTATAATACAGGCCAGGTCTATTATAATACAGACCAGATCTATTATTATACAGGCCAGGTCTACAGGCCAGGTCTAGTATAACACAGTCCAGGTCTATTATAATACAGGCCAGGTCCATTATAATACAGACCAGGTCTATTATAATACAGACCAGGTATATTATAATACAGGCCAGGTCTATTATCAAACAGACCAAATCTATTATAAAACAGGCCAGGTCTATTATAATACAGGCCAGGTATATTATTACGCAGGCCGGGTCTAAATGGCAGTTTTAGAATAATACAGGCCAGGTATATACTAATACAGGCCAGGTCTATTACAATACAGGCCGGGTCTATTACAATACAGGCCAGGTCTATTACAATACAGGCCAGGTCTATTATAATACAGGCCAGAACTATTATATTACAGGCCAGGTATTTTTAATACAGGCCAGGTCTACAGGCCAGGTATATTATAATACAGGCCATGTCTATTATAATACAGGCCAGGTCTATTATTATACAGGCCAGGTCTATTATAATACAGATCAGGTCTATTAAATTACCGACCAGGTTTATTATAATACAGGACAGGTCTAGTATAATACAGGTCAGGTCTGCAGGCCAGGTCTATTATAATACAGGCCAGGTCTAATATAATACAGATCAGGTTTACAAGGTCAAGTCTATTATTATACAGGCAAGGTCTATTCAAATTTAGGCCAGGTCTATTATAATAGAGGCCAGGTCTACAGGCCAGGTTTAGTATAATACAGGCCAGATCTATTATAAAACAGGTGAGGTCTATTATAATACAGGTCAGGTATACAGGCCAGGACTATTATAATACAGGTCAGGTCTATTATAAAACAGGCCAGTTCTAGTATAATACAGGCCAGGTCTACAGGTCAGGTATATTATTATACAGGCCAGGCGTTTTATAATACAGGCCAGTTCTATTATTATACTGGCCAGGTCTACAGGCCAGGTCTAGTATAATACATGCCAGGTCTACAGGCCAGGTCAAGTATAATACAGGCCAGGTCTATTATATTACAGGCTAGGTCTAGTATAATACAGGCCATGTCTATTATAATAAAAGGCCATGTCTATTATCATACAGACCAGGTCTATTATAATACAGCCCAGGTCTATTATAAAAAATGCCAGGTCTATTATAATACAGGTCAGGTCTTTTATAATACAGGACAGGTCTACAGACCAGGTCTTTTATAATACAGACCAGGTCTCCTATAATAAAGGCCAGGTCTATTATAATACAGGCCATGTCTATTATATTACTGGCCAGGTCTATTTTAATACATGCCAGGTATATTATTATGCAGGCCAGGTCTATTATCATACAGACCAAATATATTATAATACAGGCCAGGTCTATTATAATACAGGCCAGGTCTATTATAATACAGGCCAGGTATATTATTATGCAGGCCAGGTCTATTATCATACAGACCAAATATATTATAATACAGGCCAGGTCTATTACAATACAGGCCAGTTCGATTATAATAAAGTCCAGGTCTGTTATAATACAGGCCAGAACTATTATATTACAGGCCAGGTCTACAGTCCAGGTATAATATAATACAGGCCATGTCTATTATAATACAGGCCAGGTCTATTATTATACAGGCCAGGTATATTATGATACAGACCAGGTCTATTATAATACAGGCCATGTCTATTATAATACAGGCCAGGTCTAGTATAATACAGGCCAGGTCTACAGGCCAGGTCTATTATAATACAGGCCAGGTCAATTATAATACAGGCCAGGTCTGTTGTAATACAGGCCAGGTCTAGTATAATACATACCAGATATATTATAATACAGGTCAGGTCTATTATAATACAAGACTTATCTACAGGCCAGATATAGTATAATACAGGCCAGGTCTATTATAAAACAGGCCAGGGCTATATTAATACAGACCAAGTCTATTATAATACCGACCAGGTCTAATATAATACAGACCAGGTCTACTACAATACAGGCCAGGTCTATTATAATACAGGCCAGGTCTAGTATAATACAGGCCAGGTCTACAGGCCAGGTCTATTATAATACAGACCAGGTCTATTATATAACAGGTTAGGTCTATTATACAGGCCAGGTCTACAGGCCAGGTCTAGTATAACACAGGCCAGGTCTATTATAAAACAGGCCAGGGCTATTATAATACAGGCCAGGGCTATTATAATACAGGCCAGGTCTATTAAAATACAGGCCAGGTCTGTTATAATACAGGACAGGTCTATTATAATACCGACCAGGTCTATTATCATACAGACCAGTTCTATTATAATACAGGCCAGGTCTACTATAATACAGGCCAGGTCTATTATAATACAGCCAAGATCTAGTATAATACAGGCCAGCCCTATTATAATACAGTCCAGGTCTAGTATAATACAGGCCAGGTCTATTATAATACAGGCCAGGTCTATTATAATACAGGCCAGGTCTAGTATAATACAGGCCAGGTCTATTATAATACAGCCCAGGTCTATTATAATACAGGCCGGGTCTACAGGCCAGGTCTAATATAATACAGGTCTATTATAATACAGCACAGGTCTACAGACAAGGTCTGTTATAATACAGGCCAGGTGAATTATAATACAGGACAGGTCTATTAGATTACAGGCCAGGTCTATTTTAATAAAGGCCAGGTATATTATAATTCAGACCAGGTATATTATAATACAGGCCAGGTCTACAGGTCAGGTATATTATTATACAGGCCAGTTCTATTATTATACAAGCCAGGTCTACAGGCCAGGTCTAGAATAATACAGGCCAGGTCTATTATAATACAGTCCATTTCTATTATAATACAGGCCAGGTCTATTATAATACAGGGCAGGTCTATAGGCCAGGTCTATTATAATACAGGCCAGGTCTATTATAATACAGACCAAGTATATTATAATACAGACCAGGTCTATTATAATACAGGCCAGGTCTACAGGCGAGGAGTATTATATTAACGACCAGGTCTATTAAATTACAGACCAGGTCTATTATAATACAGGCCAGGTCTATTATAGTACAGGCCAGGATTACAGGCCAGGTCTAGTATAATACAGGTCAGGTCTATTATAATACAGACCAGGTCTATTATAATACAGACCAGGTCTATTATAATACAGGCCAGGTCATCAGGCCAGGTCTATTATTATATAGGCCAGGTCTATTATAATACAGACCAGGTCTATTATAATACAGGCCTGATCTATTATAATACAGGCCAGGTCTATTATAATACAGACCAGGTACATTATAATACAGACCAGGTCTATTATAATAAAGGCCAGGTCTATTATAATACAGACCAGGTCTCTTATAATACAGACCAGGTCTACAGGCCAGGTCTATTATAATACCGGCCAGGTCTATTATAATACAGACCAGGTCTATTATAATACAGGCCAGGTCTATTATAATTCAAACCAGTTCTATTATAATACAGGCCAGGTATACTATTACGCAGGCCAGGTCTAAATTCCAGGTTTAGAATAATACAGGCCAGGTCTATCATAATACAGCCAGATCTATTATAATACAGGCCAGGTCTACCGGCCAGGTCTATTATAATACAGGCCAGGTCTATTATAATACAAGTATGGTCTAGTATAATACAGGCCAGGTCTAATATAATACAGGTCAGGTTTACAAGGTCAAGTCTATTATTATACAGTACAGGTCTTTTATAATATAGGCCAGGTCTATTATAATACAGGCCAGGTCTACAGGCCAGGTTTAGTATAATACAGGCCAGATCTATTATAAAACAGGCCAGGTCTATTATAATACAGGTCAGGTATACAGGCAAGGACTATTATTATACAGGTCAGGTCTATTATAAAACAGGCCAGTTCTAGTATAATACAGGCCAGGTCTAATATAATACAGGCCAGGTCTACAGGTCAGGTTTATTATTATACAGGCCAGGTGTATTATAATACAGGCCAGTTCTATTATAATACAGTCCAGGTCTACAGGCCATGTCTAGTATAATACAGGTCAGGTCTATTATAATACAGACCAGGTCTATTATAATACAGACCAGGTCTATTATAATACAGGCCAGGTATATTATAATATATGCCAGGTCTACAGGCCAGGTCAAGTATAATACAGGCCAGCTCTATTATATTACAGGCCAGGTCTTTTTTAATAAAGGCCAGGTCTATTATAATAAAGGCCATGTCTATTATCATACAGACCAGGTCTATTATAATACAGACCAGGTCTATTATAATACAGACCAGGTATATTATAATACAGGCCAGGTTTATTATAATACAGGACAGGTCTACAGACCAGATCTGTTATAATAAAGGCCAGGTCTATTATAATACAGGCCATGTCTATTATATTACAGGCCAGGTCTATTTTAATACAGGCCAGGTATATTATAATACAGACCAAGTATATTATAATACAGGTCATGTCTATTATAATACAGGTCAGGTCTATTATAATACAGGCCAGGTCTATTATTATACAGGCCTGGTCTATTATCATACAGACCAAATCTATTATAATACAGGCCAGGTATATTATAATACAGGCCAGGTCTATTATAATACAGGTCAGGTATATTATTATGCAGGCCAGGTCAAAATGCCAGGTTTAGAATAATACAGGCCAGGTCTATTATAATACAGGCCTGGTTTATTACAATACAGGCCAGTTCGATTATAATAAAGGCCAGGTCTATTATAATACAGGCCATACCTATTATATTACAGGCCAGATCTATTTAATATAGAAAAGGTCTACAGGCCAGGTATATTATAATACAGGCCATGTCTATTATAATACAGGCCAGGTCTATTATTATACAGGCCAGGTCTAAATGCCAGGTCTAGAATAATACAGGCCAGGTCTATTAAAATACAGGCCATGTCTATTATAATACAGGCCAGGTCTATTATTATACAGGCCAGGTCTAACTGCCAGGTATATTATAATACAGGCCAGGTCTATTATAATACCGACCAGGTCTATTATTACACAGACCAGGTCTATTATAATAAAGGCCAGGTCTATTATAATACATCCCAGGTCTAGTATAATACAGGCCAGGTCTATTATAATACAGGCCAGGTCTAGTAAAATACAGGCCATGTCTACAGGCCAGGTCTATTATAATACAGACCAGGTCTGCTATTATACAGATAAAATCTATTATTATACATGCCAGGTCTATTATAATACAGGCCAGGTCTATTATAATACAGGCCATGTCTATTATAATACAGGCCAGGTCTATTATTATACAGGCCAGGTCTAAATGCCAGGTCTATTATAATACAGGCCATGTCTATTAAAATACAGGCCAGGATTATTATAATACAGGCCAGGTCTATTATAATACCGACCAGGTCTATTATTACACAGACCAGGTCTATTATAATAAAGGCCAGATCTATTATAATACATCCCAGGTCTAGTATAATACAGGCCAGGTCTATTATAATACAGGCCAGGTCTAGTAAAATACAGGCCATGTCTGCAGGCCAGGTCTATTATAATACAGACCAGGTCTGCTATTATACAGATAAAATCTATTATAATACAGGCCAGGTCTATTATAATACAGGCCTGGTTTATTACAATACAGGCCTGGTTTATTATAATAAAAGCCAGGTCTATTATAATACAGGCCAGGTCTACAGGCCAGGTATATTATAATACAGGCCATGTCTATTATAATACAGGCCAGGTGTTTTATTATACAGGCCAGGTCTAAATGCCAGGTCTAGAATAATACAGGCCAGGTCTATTAAAATACAGGCCATGTCTATTATAATACAGGCCAGGTCTATTATAATACCGACCAGGTCTATTATAACAGAGACCAGGTCTATTATAATAAAGGCCAGGTCTATATAATATATCCCAGGTCTAGTATAATACAGGCCAGGTCTATTATAATACAGGCCAGGTCTAGTAAAATACAGGCCAGGTCTATTATTACGCAGGCCAGGTCTAAATGCCAGGTTTAGAATAATACAAGCCAGGTCTATTATAATACAGGCCTGGTTGATTATAATACAGGCCAGTTCGATTATAATAAAGGCCAGGTATATTATAATACAGGCCAGAACTATTATATTACAGGCCAGGTCTATTTAATACAGGCCAGGTCTACAGGCCAGGTATATTATAATACAGTCCATGTCTATTATTATACAGGCCAGGTCTACAGGCCAGGTCTAATATAACACAGGTCAGGTCTATTATAATACATAATAGAGTCCAGGTCTATTATAATACAGGGCAGTTCTACAGGCCAGGTCTATTATTATACAGGCCAGGTCTAAATGCCACGTCTAGAATTTATACAGGCCAGGTCTATTATAATACAGGCCATGTCTATTACAATACAGGCCAGTTCGATTATAATAAAGGACAGGTCTATTATAATACAGGCCAGAACTATTATATTACAGGCCAGAACTAAGGCAGGTCTATTTAATACAGGCCAGGTCTACAGGCCAGGTATATTATAATACATGCCAGGTCTATTATAATACCGACCAGGTCTATTATAATACAGACCAGGTCTATTATAATACAGACCAGGTCTAGTAAAATACAGACCAGGTCTAGTAAAATACAGGCCATGTCTACAGGCCAGGTCTATTATAATACAGGCCAGGTCTATTATTATAAAGGCCAGGTCTACAGGCCAGGTCTAATATAACACAGGTCAGGTCTATTATAATACAGTCCAGGTCTATTATAATACAGGGCAGGTCTACAGGCCAGGTCTATTATAATACAGGCCAGGTCTATTATAATACAGGCCGGGTCTACAGGCCAGGTCTAATATAATACAGGTCTATTATAATACATACCAGGTCTATTATAATACAGGCCAGGTCTAATTTAATACAGGCCAGGTCTAGTATAATACAGGCCAGGTATAGTATAATACAGACCAGGTCTATTATAATATAGACCAGGTATATTATAATACATGCCAGGTCTATTATAATACAGGACAGGTCTACAGACAAGGTCTGTTATAATACAGGCCAGGTATTTTATAATACAGGACAGGTCTACAGACCAGGTCTTTTATAATAAAGACCAGGTCTAAAATAATAAAGGCCAGGTCTATTATAATACAGGCCATGTCTATTATATTACAGGCCAGGTCTATTTTAATAAAGGCCAGGTCTATTATAATAAAGGCCATGTCTATTATCATACAGACCAGGTCTATTATAATACAGACCAGGTCTATTATAATACAGACCAGGTATATTATAATACAGGCCAGGTTTATTATAATACAGGACAGGTCTACAGACCAGATCTGTTATAATAAAGGCCAGGTCTATTATAATACAGGCCATGTCTATTATATTACAGGCCAGGTCCATTTTAATACAGGCCAGGTATATTATAATACAGACCAGGTCAGGTCTATTATAATGCAGGCCAGGTCTATTATTATACAGGCCTGGTCTATTATCATACAGACCAAATCTATTATAATACAGGCCAGGTCTATTATAATACAGGCCAGGTCTATTATAATACAGGTCAGGTATATTATTATGCAGGCCAGGTCAAAATGCCAGGTTTAGAATAATACAGGCCAGGTCTATTATAATACAGGCCTGGTTTATTACAATACAGGCCAGTTCGATTATAATAAAGGCCAGGTCTATTATAATTCAGGCCATACCTATTATATTACAGGCCAGATCTATTTAATATAGAAAAGGTCTACAGGCCAGGTATATTATAATACAGGCCATGTCTATTATAATACAGGCCAGGTCTATTATTATACAGGCCAGGTCTAAATGCCAGGTCTAGAATAATACAGGCCAGGTCTATTAAAATACAGGCCATGTCTATTATAATACAGGCCAGGTCTATTATTATACAGGCCAGGTCTAAATGCCAGGTCTATTATAATACAGGCCAGGTCTATTATAAAACCGACCAGGTCTATTATTACACAGACCAGGTCTATTATAATAAAGGCCAGGTCTATTATAATACATCCCAGGTCTAGTATAATACAGGCCAGGTCTATTATAATACAGGCCAGGTCTAGTAAAATACAGGCCATGTCTACAGGCCAGGTCTATTATAATACAGACCAGGTCTGCTATTATACAGATAAAATCTATTATAATACAGGCCAGGTCTATTATAATACAGGCCAGGATTATTATAATACAGGCCATGTCTATTATAATACAGGCCAGGTCTATTATTATACAGGCCAGGTCTAAATGCCAGGTCTATTATAATACAGGCCATGTCTATTAAAATACAGGCCATGATTATTATAATACAGGCCAGGTCTTTTATAATACCGACCAGGTCTATTATTACACAGACCAGGTCTATTATAATAAAGGCCAGATCTATTATAATACATCCCAGGTCTAGTATAATACAGGCCAGGTCTATTATAATACAGGCCAGGTCTAGTAAAATACAGGCCATGTCTACAGGCCAGGTCTATTATAATACAGACCAGGTCTGCTATTATACAGATAAAATCTATTATAATACAGGCCAGGTCTATTATAATACAGGCCAGGTCTATTATAATACAGGCCAGGTATATTATTACGCAGGCCAGGTCTAAATGCCAGGTTTAGAATAATACAGGCCAGGTCTATTATAATACAGGCCTGGTTTATTACAATACAGGCCTGGTTTATTATAATAAAGGCCAGGTCTATTATAATACAGGCCAGGTCTACAGGCCAGGTATATTATAAAACAGGCCATGTCTATTATAATACAGGCCAGGTCTATTATTATACAGGCCAGGTCTAAATGCCAGGTCTAGAATAATACAGGCCATGTCTATTAAAATACAGGCCATGTCTATTATAATACAGGCCAGGTCTATTAGTATACAGGCCAGGTCTAAATGCCAGGTCTATTATAATACAGGCCATGCCTATTAAAATACAGGCCCGGATTATTATAATACAGGCCAGGTCTATTATAATACCGACCAGGTCTATTATAACAGAGACAGGTCTATTATAATAAAGGCCAGGTCTATATAATACTTCCCAGGTCTAGTATAATACAGGCCAGGTCTACTATAATACAGGCCAGGTCTAGTAAAATACAGGCCAGGTCTAGTAAAATACAGGCCAGGTCTATTATTACGCAGGCCAGGTCTAAATGCCAGGTTTAGAATAATACAGGCCAGGTCTATTATAATACAGGCCTGGTTGATTACAATACAGGCCAGTTCGATTATAATAAAGGCCAGGTCTATTATAATACAGGCCAGAACTATTATATTACAGGCCAGGTCTATTTAATACAGGCCAGGTCTATTATAATACAGGCCAGGTATATTATCATACAGACCAGGTCTACAGGCCAGGTCTAATATAACACAGGTCAGGTCTATTATAATACAGTCCAGGTCTGTTATAATACAGGGCAGTTCTACAGGCCAGGTCTATTATTATACAGGCCAGGTCTAAATGCCACGTCTAGAATTTATACAGGCCAGGTCTATTATAATACAGGCCATGTCTATTACAATACAGGCCAGTTCGATTATAATAAAGGACAGGTCTATTATAATACAGGCCAGAACTATTATTTTACAGGCCAGAACAATTATATTACAGGCCAGGTCTATTTAATACAGGCCAGGTCTACAGGCCAGGTATATTATAATACAGGCCAGGTCTGTTATAAAACAGGTCAGGGCTATTATAATAAAGACCAGGTCTATTATAATACTGGCCAGGTCTATTAAAATACAGGCCAGGTCTATTATAATACCGACTAGGTCTATTATAATACAGACCAGGTCTATTATAATACAGGCCAGGTCTAGTAAAATACAGGCCATGTCTACAGGCCAGGTCTATTATAATACTGACCAGGTCTGCTATTATACAGATAAAATCTATTATAATACAGGCCAGGTCTATTATAATACAGGCCAGGTCTATTATAATACAGGCCATGTCTATTATAATACAGGCCAGGTCTATTATTATACAGGCCAGGTCTAAATGCCAGGTCTATTATAATACAGGCCAGGTCTATTATTATACAGGCCAGGTCTACAGGCCAGGTCTAATATAACACAGGTCAGGTCTATTATAGTACAGTCCAGGTCTATTATAATACAGGCAGGTCTACAGGCCAGGTCTATTATAATACAGACCAGGTCTATTATAATACAGGCCGGGTCTACAGGCCAGGTCTAATATAATACAGGTCTATTATAATACATACCAGGTCTATTAAAATACAGACCAGGTCTAATTTAATACAGGCCAGGTCTAGTATAATAAAGGCCAGGTATAGTATAATACAGACCAGGTCTATTATAATATAGACCAGGTATATTATAATACATGCCAGGTCTATTATAATACAGGACAGGTCTACAGACAAGGTCTGTTATAATACAGGCCAGGTGAATTATAATACAGGACAGGTCTACAGACCAGGTCTTTTATAATAAAGACCAGGTCTAATATAATAAAGGCCAGGTCTATTATAATACAGGCCATGTCTATTATATTACAGGCCAGGTCTATTTTAATAAAGGCCAGGTATATTATAATACAGACCAGGTATATTATAATACAGGTCATGTCCATTATAATACTGGTCTACAGACCAGGTCTATTATAGTACAGGCCAGGTCTATTATAATACAGGCCAGGTCTATTATAATACAGGCCAGAACTATTATATTACAGGCCAGGTCTATTTAATACAGGCCAGGTCTACAGGCCAGGTATATTATAATACAGGCCATGTCTATTATAATACAGGCCAGGTCTATTATTATACAGACCAGGTCTACAGGCCAGGTCTAATATAACACAGGTCAGGTCTATTATAATACAGTCCAGGTCTATTATAATACAGGGCAGTTCTACAGGCCAGGTCTATTATTATACAGGCCAGGTCTAAATGCCACGTCTAGAATTTATACAGGCCAGGTCTATTATAATACAGACCATGTCTATTACAATACAGGCCAGTTCGATTATAATAAAGGACAGGTCTATTATAATACAGGCCAGAACTATTATATTACAGGCCAGAACTATTATATTACAGGCCAGGTCTATTTAATACAGGCCAGGTCTACAGGCCAGGTATATTATAATACAGGCCAGGTCTATTATAAAACAGGTCAGGGCTATTATAATACAGACCAGGTCTATTATAATACTGGCCAGGTCTATTAAAATACAGGCCAGGTCTATTATAATACCGACTAGGTCTATTATAATACAGACCAGGTCTAGTAAAATACAGGCCAGGTCTAGTAAAATACAGGCCATGTCTACAGGCCAGGTCTATTATAATACAGGCCAGGTCTATTATTATACAGGCCAGGTCTACAGGCCAGGTCTAATATAACACAGGTCAGGTCTATTATAGTACAGTCCAGGTCTATTATAATACAGGCAGGTCTACAGGCCAGGTCTATTATAATACAGACCAGGTCTATTATAATACAGGCCGGGTCTACAGGCCAGGTCTAATATAATACAGGTATATTATAATACATACCAGGTCTATTAAAATACAGGCCAGGTCTAATTTAATACAGGCCAGGTCTAGTATAATAAAGGCCAGGTATTGTATAATACAGACCAGGTCTATTATAATATAGACCAGGTATATTATAATACATGCCAGGTCTATTATAATACAGGACAGGTCTACAGACAAGGTCTGTTATAATACAGGCCAGGTGAATTATAATACAGGGCAGGTCTACAGACCAGGTCTTTTATAATAAAGACCAGGTCTAATATAATAAAGGCCAGGTCTATTATAATACAGGCCATGTCTATTATATTACAGGCCAGGTCTATTTTAATAAAGGCCAGGTATATTATAATACAGACCAGGTATATTATAATACAGGTCATGTCCATTATAATACTGGTCTACAGACCAGGTCTATTATAGTACAGGCCAGGTCTATTATAATACAGGCCAGGTCTATTATAATACAGGCCAGGTCTAAAGGCCAGATCTAGTATAATACAGGCCAGGTGAATTATAACACAGGTCTGGTCTAGTATAATACAGGCCAGGTCTAATATAATGCAGGTCAGGTTTACAAGGTCAAGTCTATTATTATACAGGCCATGTCTATTATAATACAGGCCATGTCTATTATAATACAGGCCAGGTCTACAGGCCAGATCTAGTATAATACAGGCCAGATCTATTATAAAACAGGCCAGGTCTATTATAATACAGGTCTGGTCTAGTATAATACAGGCCAGGTCTAATATAATGCAGGTCAGGTTTACAAGGTCAAGTCTATTATTATACAGGCCATGTCTATTATAATACAGGCCATGTCTATTATAATACAGACCAGATCTGTTATAAAACAGGACAGGTCTATTATAATACAGGTCAGGTCTACAGGCCAGGACTATTATAATACAGGCCAGGTATTTTATGAAACAGGCCAGGTCTAGTATAATACAGGCCAGGTCTAATATAATACAGGTCTACAGGTCAGGTATATTATTATACAGGCCAGGTCTTTTATAATACAGGCCAGTTCTATTATTATACAAGCCAGGTCTACAGGCCAGGTCTAGTATAATACAGGCCAGGTCTAGTATAATACAGGCAAGGTCTATTATATTTCAAACCAGTTATATTATAATACAGGCCATGTCTTTTATAATACAGACCAGGTGTATTATAATACAGACCAGGTCTACAGGCGAGGAGTATTATAATAACGACCAGGTCTATTAAATTACAGACCAGGTCTATTATAATACAGGCCAGGTCTATTATAGTACAGGCCAGGATTACAGGCCAGGTCTATTATAATACAGGTCAGGTCTATTATAATACAGACCAGGTCTATTATAATACAGGCCAGGTCTATTATAATACAGGCCATGTCATCAGGCCAGGTCTATTATTATACAGGCCAGGTATATTATAATACAAACCAGGTCTATTATAATACAGGCCTGGTCTATTATAATACAGACCAGGTATATTATAATACAGACCAGGTCTAGTATAATACAGGTCAGGTCTATTATAATACAGACCAGGTCTATTATAATACAGGCCAGGTCTATTATAATACAGGCCAGGTCATCAGGCCAGGTCTATTATAGTACAGGCCAGGTCTATTATAATACAGGCCAGGTCTATTATAATACAGGTCAGGTCTACAGGCCAGGACTATTATAATACAGGCCAGGTCTTTTATGAAACAGGCCAGGTCTAGTATAATACAGGCCAGGTCTAATATAATACAGGTCTATAGGTCAGGTATATTATTATACAGGCCAGGTCTTTTATAATACAGGCCAGTTCTATTATTATACAAGCCAGGTCTACAGGCCAGGTCTAGTATAATACAGGCCATGTCTATTATAATACAGGCCAGGTCTACAGGCCAGATCTAGTATAATACAGACCAGATCTGTTATAATACAGACCAGGTATATTATAATACAGACTAGGTCTATTATAATAAAGGCCAGGTATAGTATAATACAGACCAGGTCTATTATAATACAGACCAGGTATATTATAATACAGACTAGGTCTATTATAATAAAGGCCAGGTCTATTATAATACAGACCAGGTCTCTTATAATACAGACCAGGTCTACAGGCCAGGTCTATTATAATACCGGCCAGGTCTATTATAATACAGGCCAGGTCTATTATAATACAGACCAGGTCTTTTTAATACAGGCCAGATCTATTATAATTCAAACCAGTTCTATTATAATACAGGCCAGGTATATTATTACGCAGGCCAGGTCTAAATGCCAGGTTTAGAATAATACAGGCCAGGTATATTATAATACAGGCCAGGTCTATTATATAACAGGTTAGGTCTATTATACAGGCCAGGTCTACATATAGGGTATGTAAACATTATATTAAGTGGCATTGTTTAAAGTGGCTAGTGGTACATTTTTACATAATTTCCATCAATTCCCATTTTTAAAGTGGCTGGAGTTGAGTCAGTATGTTGGCAGCGGCCGCTAAATGTTAGTGGTGGCTGTTTAACAGTCTGATGGCCTTGAGATAGAAGCTGTTTTTCAGTCTCTCGGTCCCTGCTTTGATGCACCTGTACTGACCTCGCCTTCTGGATGATAGCGGGGTGAACAGGCAGTGGCTTGGGTGGTTGTTGTCCTTGATGATCTTTATGGCCTTCCTGTGACATCGGGTGGTGTAGGTGTCCTGGAGGGCAGGTAGTTTGCCCCCGGTGATGCGTTCTGCAGACCTCACTACCCTCTGGAGAGCCTTACGGTTGTGGGCGGAGCAGTTGCCGTACCAGGCGGTGATACAGCCCGACAGGATGCTCTCGATTGTGCATCTGTAGAAGTTTGTGAGTGCTTTTGGTGACAAGCCGAATTTCTTCAGCCTCCTGAGGTTGAAGAGGCGCTGCTGCGCCTTCTTCACAACGCTGTCTGTGTGGGTGGACCAATTCAGTTTGTCCGTGATGTGTACACCGAGGAACTTAAAACGTTCCACCTTCTCCACTACTGACCCGTCGATGTGGATAGGGGGGTGCTCCCTCTGCTGTTTCCTGAAGTCCACAATCATCTCCTTTGTTTTGTTGACGTTGAGTGTGAGGTTATTTTCCTGACACCACACTCCGAGGGCCCTCACCTCCTCCCTGTAGGCCGTCTCGTCGTTGTTGGTAATCAAGCCTACCACTGTAGTGTCATCCGCAAACTTGATGATTGAGTTGGAGGCGTGCATGGCCACGCAGTCGTGGGTGAACAGGGAGTACAGGAGAGGGCTCAGAACGCACCCTTGTGGGGCCCCAGTGTTGAGGATCAGCGGGGTGGAGATGTTGTTACCTACCCTCACCACCTGGGGGCGGCCCGTCAGGAAGTCCAGGACCCAGTTGCACAGGGCGGGGTCGAGACCCAGGGTCATACAGACCAGTTCTATTATAATACAGTCCAGGTCTATTATAATACAGGGCAGGTCTACAGGCCAGGTCTATTATAATACAGGCCAGGTCTATTATAATACAGGCCAGGTCTAGTATAATACAGGCCAGGTATTTTATAATACAGGCCAGGTCTAGTATAACACAGGCCAGGTCTTTTATAATACAGGCCAGGTCTACAGAACAGGACTATTATATAACAGGTTAGGTCTATTATACAGACCAGGTCTAGTATAACACAGGCCAGGTCTATTATAAAACAGGCCAGGGCTATTATAATGCAGACCAGATCAATTATAATACTGGCCAGGTCTATTAAAATACAGGCCAGGTCTGTTATAATACAGGACAGGTCTATTATAATACCGACCAGGTCTATTATCATACAGACCTGGTCTATTATAATACAGGCCAGGTCTACTATAATACAGGCCAGGTCTATTATAATACAGCCAAGATCTAGTATACTACAGGCCAGGTCTATTATAATACAGTCCAGGTCTAGTATAATACAGGCCAGGTCTAGTATAATACAGGCCAGGTCTACAGGCCAGGTCTATTATAAAACAGGCCAGGGCTATTATAATGCAGACCAAATCTATTATAATACAAACCAGATCTATTATAATACAGGCCAGGTCTATTATAAAACAGTCCAGGTCTAGTATAATACAGGCCAGGTCTATTATAATATAGGCCAGGTCTATTATAATACAGTCCAGGTCTATTATAATACAGGGCAGGTCTACAGGCCAGGTCTATTATAATACAGGCCGGGTCTACATGCCAGGTCTAATATAATACAGGTCTATTATAATACAGACCAGGTCTATTATAATACAGGCCAGGTCTATTATAATACAGACCAGATCTATTATAATACAGGTCAGATCTACAGGCCAGGTCTATTATATAACAGGCCAGGTCTATTATAATACAGGTATGGTCTAGAATAATAAAGGGCAGGTCTATTATAATACTGGACAACAGACCAGGTCTATTATAGTACAGGCCAGATCTAGTATAATACAGGCCAGGTGTATTATAATACAGGTCTGGTCTAGTATAATACAGGCCAGGTCTAATATAATGCAGGTCAGATTTACAAGGTCAAGTCTATTATTATACAGGCCATGTCTATTATAATACAGGCCATTTCTATTATAATACAGGCCATGTCTATTATAATACAGGCCAGGTCCTTAGGCCAGATCTAGTATAATACAGGCCAGATCTATTATAATACAGGCCAGGTCTATTATAAAACAGGCCAGGTCTATTATAATACAGGCCGGGTCTACAGGCCAGGTCTAATATAATACAGGTCTATTATAATTCAGACCAGGTCTATTATAATACAGGCCAGGTCTACTATAATACAGACCAGATCTATTATAATACAGGTCAGATCTACAGGCCAGGTCTATTATATAACAGGCCAGGTCTATTATATTACAGGTATGGTCTAGTATAATACAGATCAGGTCTATTATAATACTGGTCAACAGACCAGGTCTATTATAGTACAGGCCAGATCTAGTATAATACAGGCCAGGTGTATTATAATACAGGTCTGGTCTAGTATAATACAGGCCAGGTCTAATATAATGCAGGTCAGATTTACAAGGTCAAGTCTATTATTATGCAGGCCATGTCTATTATAATACAGGCCATGTCTATTATAATACAGGCAAGGTCTACAGGCCAGATCTAGTATAATACAGACCAGATCTATTATAAAACAGGCCAGGTCTATTATAATACAGGTCAGGTCTACAGGCCAGGACTATTATAATACAGGCCAGGTCTTTTATGAAACAGGCCAGGTCTAGTATAATACAGGCCAGGTCTAATATAATACAGGTCTACAGGTCAGGTATATTATAATACAGGCCAGTTCTATTATTATTAAAGCCAGGTCTACAGGCCAGGTCTAGTATAATACAGGCCAGGTCTATTTTAATAAAGGCCAGGTATATAATAATACAGACCAGGTATATTATAATACAGGTCATGTCTATTATAATACAGGTCAGGTCTATTATAATACTGGTCTACAGACCAGGACTATTATAGTACAGGCCAGGTCTAATTTAATACAGGCCAGGTCGTCAGGCCAGGTCTAGTATAATACAGGCCAGGTATAGTATAATACAGACCAGGTCTATTATTATACAGACCAGGTATATTAAAATACAGGCCAGGTCTATTATAATACAGGACAGGTCTACAGACAAGGTCTGTTATAATACAGGCCAGGTCCATTAAATTACAGACCAGGTCTATTATAATACAGGCCAGGTCTATTATAATACAGCCCAGTATAGTATAATACAGGCCAGGTCTATTATAATACAGGCCAGGTCTAGTAAAATACAGGCCATGTCTACAGGCAAGGTCTATTATAATACAGACCAGGTCTGCTATAATACAGGCCAGGTCTATTATTATACACGCCAGGTCTACAGGCCAGGTCTGATATAACACAGGTAAGGTCTATTATAATACAGTCCAGGTCTATTATAATACAGAGCAGGTCTACAGGCCAGGTCTATTATAATACAGGCCGGGTCTACAGGCCAGGTCTAATATATAATACAGGTCAGGTCTACAGGTCAGGACTATTATAATACAGGCCAGGTCTTTTATAAAACAGGCCAGGTCTAGTATAATACAGGCCAGGTCTAATATAATACAGGTCTACAGGTCAGGTTTATTATTATACAGGCCAGGTCTATTATAATACAGACCAGGTCTATTATAATACAGACCAGGTCTAATATAATACAGGCCAGGTCTATTATATTTCAAACCAGTTATATTATAATACAGGCCATGTCTTTTATAATACAGACCAGGTGTATTATAATACAGACCAGGTCTACAGGCGAGGAGTATTATAATAACGACCAGGTCTATTAAATTACAGACCAGGTCTATTATAATACAGGCCAGGTCTATTATAGTACAGGTCAGGATTACAGGCCAGGTCTAGTATAATACAGATCAGGTGTATTATAATACAGACCAGGTCTATTATAATACAGCCCAGTATAGTATAATACAGGCCAGGTCTAGTAAAATACAGGCCATGTCTAGTAAAATACAGGCCATGTCTACAGGCCAGGTCTGTTATAATACAGACCAGGTCTGCTGTAATACAGGCCAGGTCTATTATAATACTGGCCAGGTCTACAGGCCAGGTCTATTATTATACAGACCTGGTCCATTAAATTACAGACCAGGTCTATTATAATACAGGCCAGGTCTATTATAATACAGCCCAGTATAGTATAATACAGTACAGGTCTATTATAATACAGGGCAGGTCTACAGGCCAGGTCTATTATAATACAGGCCGGGTCTTTTATAATACAGGCCGGGTCTACAGGCCAGGTCTAATATAATACAGGTCTATTATAATACAGGCCAGGTCTATTACTATACAGGCCAGGTCTAATTTAATACAGGCCAGGTCGACAGGCCAGGTCTAGTATAATACAGGCCAGGTGTATTAAAATACAGGCCAGGTCTATTATAATACAGGACAGGTCTACAGACAAGGTCTGTTATAATACAGACCAGGTGAATTATAATACAGGACAGGTCTACAGACCAGGTCTTTTATAATACAGACCAGGTCTAATATAATACAAGCCAGGTCTATTATAATACAGACCAGGTCTATTATAATACAGACCAGGTCTATTATAAAACAGGCCAGGTCTATTACAGTACAGGACAAGTCTACAGGTCAGGTTTATTATAATACAAGCCAGGTATATTATACTACAGAACAGGTCTATTATAATACAGGTCAGGTCTATTTTAATACAGACAAGGTCTATTATAATACTGGCCAGGTCTACATGCCATGTCTATTATAATACAGACCAGGTCTATTATAATACAGGCCAGGTCTATTATAATACAGGCCAGGTCTACAGGACAGGTCTATTGTAAAACAGGCCAGGTCTAATATAATACAGACCATGTATATTATAATACAAGCCAGGTCTATTATAATACAGGCCAGGTATATTATAATACAGGCCATGTCTATTATAATTCAAACCAGTTATATTATAATACAGGCCAGGTCTATTATATTACAGGCCATGTCCATTATAATAAAGTGCCAGTTCTATTATAATACAGGCCAGGTCTACAGTCCAGGTCTTTTATAATACAGACCAGGTCTATTATAATACATACCAGGTCTATTATAATACAGACCAGGTCTATTATAATACAGGCCAGGTCTATTATCAATCAAACCACGTCTATTATAATACAGGCCATGTCTATTATAATACAGGCCAGGTCTATTACAATACAGGCCAGGTCTAATAAATTACAGACCAGGTCTATAATAATACAGACCAGGTATATTATAATACAGGTCATGTCTATTATAATACAGGTCAGGTCTATTATAATACTGGTCTACAGACCAGGACTATTATAGTACAGGCCAGGTCTAATTTAATACAGGCCAGGTCGTCAGGCCAGGTCTAGTATAATACAGGCCAGGTATAGTATAATACAGACCAGGTCTATTATTATACAGACCAGGTATATTAAAATACAGGCCAGGTCTATTATAATACAGGACAGGTCTACAGACAAGGTCTGTTATAATACAGGCCAGGTCCATTAAATTACAGACCAGGTCTATTATAATACAGGCCAGGTCTATTATAATACAGCCCAGTATAGTATAATACAGGCCAGGTCTATTATAATACAGGCCAGGTCTAGTAAAATACAGGCCATGTCTACAGGCAAGGTCTATTATAATACAGACCAGGTCTGCTATAATACAGACCAGGTCTATTATTATACACGCCAGGTCTACAGGCCAGGTCTGATATAACACAGGTAAGGTCTATTATAATACAGTCCAGGTCTATTATAATACAGAGCAGGTCTACAGGCCAGGTCTATTATAATACAGGCCGGGTCTACAGGCCAGGTCTAATATATAATACAGGTCAGGTCTACAGGTCAGGACTATTATAATACAGGCCAGGTCTTTTATAAAACAGGCCAGGTCTAGTATAATACAGGCCAGGTCTAATATAATACAGGTCTACAGGTCAGGTTTATTATTATACAGGCCAGGTCTATTATAATACAGACCAGGTCTATTATAATACAGACCAGGTCTAATATAATACAGGCCAGGTCTATTATATTTCAAACCAGTTATATTATAATACAGGCCATGTCTTTTATAATACAGACCAGGTGTATTATAATACAGACCAGGTCTACAGGCGAGGAGTATTATAATAACGACCAGGTCTATTAAATTACAGACCAGGTCTATTATAATACAGGCCAGGTCTATTATAGTACAGGTCAGGATTACAGGCCAGGTCTAGTATAATACAGATCAGGTGTATTATAATACAGACCAGGTCTATTATAATACAGCCCAGTATAGTATAATACAGGCCAGGTCTAGTAAAATACAGGCCATGTCTAGTAAAATACAGGCCATGTCTACAGGCCAGGTCTGTTATAATACAGACCAGGTCTGCTGTAATACAGGCCAGGACTATTATAATACTGGCCAGGTCTACAGGCCAGGTCTATTATTATACAGACCTGGTCCATTAAATTACAGACCAGGTCTATTATAATACAGGCCAGGTCTATTATAATACAGCCCAGTATAGTATAATACAGTACAGGTCTATTATAATACAGGGCAGGTCTACAGGCCAGGTCTATTATAATACAGGCCGGGTCTATTATAATACAGGCCGGGTCTACAGGCCAGGTCTAATATAATACAGGTCTATTATAATACAGGCCAGGTCTATTACCATACAGGCCAGGTCTAATTTAATACAGGCCAGGTCGACAGGCCAGGTCTAGTATAATACAGGCCAGGTGTATTAAAATACAGGCCAGGTCTATTATAATACAGGACAGGTCTACAGACAAGGTCTGTTATAATACAGGCCAGGTGAATTATAATACAGGACAGGTCTACAGACCAGGTCTTTTATAATACAGACCAGGTCTAATATAATACAAGCCAGGTCTATTATAATACAGACCAGGTCTATTATAATACAGACCAGGTCTATTATAAAACAGGCCAGGTCTATTACAGTACAGGACAAGTCTACAGGTCAGGTTTATTATAATACAAGCCAGGTATATTATACTACAGAACAGGTCTATTATAATACAGGTCAGGTCTATTATAATACAGACAAGGTCTATTATAATACTGGCCAGGTCTACATGCCATGTCTATTATAATACAGACCAGGTCTATTATAATACAGGCCAGGTCTATTATAATACAGGCCAGGTCTACAGGACAGGTCTATTGTAAAACAGGCCAGGTCTAATATAATACAGACCATGTATATTATAATACAAGCCAGGTCTATTATAATACAGGCCAGGTATATTATAATACAGGCCATGTCTATTATAATTCAAACCAGTTATATTATAATACAGGCCAGGTCTATTATATTACAGGCCATGTCCATTATAATAAAGTGCCAGTTCTATTATAATACAGGCCAGGTCTACAGTCCAGGTCTTTTATAATACAGACCAGGTCTATTATCAATCAAACAACGTCTATTATAATACAGGCCATGTCTATTATAATACAGGCCAGGTCTATTACAATACAGGCCAGGTCTAATAAATTACAGACCAGGTCTATTATAATACAGGCCAGGTCTATTATAATACAGGCCTGATCTATTATAATAAAGGCCAGGTCTATTATAGTACAGACCCGGTCTATTATAATACAGACCAGGTCTACAGGCCAGGTCTATTATAATACCGGCCAGGTCTATTATAATACAGGCCAGGTCTATTATAATACAGGCCAGGTCTATTATAAATCAAACCAGTTATATTATAATACAGGCCAGGTCTATTATATTACATATCAGGTCTATTAAATTAAAGACCAGGTCTACAGTCCAGGTCTTTTATAGTACAGACCAGGTCTATTATAATACAGGCCAGATATATTATAATACATACCAGGTCTATTATAATACAGACCAGGTCTATTATAATACAGGCCAGGTCTATTATCACTCAAACCAGGTATATTATAATACAGACCAGGTATATTATAATACAGACCAGGTATATTATAATACAGGCCAGGTCTATTACAGTACAGTACAGGTCTACAGACCAGGTCTATTAAATTACAGACCAGGTCTATTATTAGACAGGCCAGGTCTATTATCAATCAAACCACGTCTATTATAATACAGGCCATGTCTATTATAATACAGGCCAGGTCTATTACAATACAGGCCAGGTCTAATAAATTACAGACCAGGTCTATTATAATACAGGCCAGGTCTATTATAATACAGGCCTGATCTATTATAATAAAGGCCAGGTCTATTATAGTACAGACCCGGTCTATTATAACACAGACCAGGTCTACAGGCCAGGTCTATTATAATACCGGCCAGGTCTATTATAATACAGGCCAGGTCTATTATAATACAGGCCAGGTCTATTATAATTCAAACCAGTTATATTATAATACAGGCCAGGTCTATTATATTACATATCAGGTCTATTAAATTAAAGACCAGGTCTACAGTCCAGGTCTTTTATAGTACAGACCAGGTCTATTATAATACAGGCCAGATATATTATAATACATACCAGGTCTATTATAATACAGACCAGGTCTATTATAATACAGGCCAGGTCTATTATCACTCAAACCAGGTATATTATAATACAGACCAGGTATATTATAATACAGACCAGGTATATTATAATACAGGTCAGGTCTATTACAGTACAGTACAGGTCTACAGACCAGGTCTATTAAATTACAAACCAGGTCTATTATTAGACAGGCCAGGTCTATTATAATACTGGCCAGGTCTACATGCCAGGTCTATTATAATACAGACCAGGTCTATTATAGTACAGGCCAGGTCTATTATAATACAGGACAGGTCTACAGGACAGGTCTATTGTAAAACAGGCCAGGTCTATTATAATACAGACCATGTATATTATAATACAAGCCAGGTCTTCTATAATACAGGCCAGGTCTATTATAATACATGCCAGGTCTACAGTCCAGGTCTTTTATAATACAGGCCTGATCTATTATAATAAAGGCCAGGTCTATTATAGTACAGACCCGGTCTATTATAATACAGACCAGGTCTACAGGCCAGGTCTATTATAATACCGGCCAGGTCTATTATAATACAGGCCAGGACTATTATAATACAGGCCAGGTCTATTATAATTCAAACCTGTTATATTATAATACAGTCCAGGTCTATTATATTACAGGCCAGGTCTATTATCAATCAAACCAGTTCTACTATAATACAGGCCAGGTATTTTATAATACAGACCAGGTGTATTATAATACAGGCCTGATCTATTATAATACAGGCCAGGTCTATTATAATACAGACCAGGTATATTAAATTACAGACCAGTTCTATTAATATAATGGCCAGGTCTATTATAATACAGGCCAGGTCTAAAGGCCAGGTCTACAGTTCAGGTCTTTTAAAATACAGACCAGGTCTATTATAATACAGGCCAGATCTATTATAATACATACCAGGTCTATTATAATACAGACCAGGTCTATTATAATACAGGCCAGGTCTATTATCAATCAAACCAGTTCTACTATAATACAGGCCAGGTATTTTATAATACAGACCTGATCTATTATAATACAGGCCAGGTCTATTATAATACAGACCAGGTATATTAAATTACAGACCAGTTCTATTAATATAATGGCCAGGTCTATTATAATACAGGCCAGGTCTATTATAATACAGGACAGGTCTACAGACCAGGTCTATTATAATACAGACCAGGTCTATTATAATACAGACCAGGTCTATTAAATTACAGACCAGGTCTATTATAATACAGGCCAGGTCATCACCCAGGTCTGTTATTATATAAGCCAGGTCTATTATAATACTGGCCAGGTCTACATGCCAGGTCTATTATAATACAGACCAGGTCTATTATAATACAGGCCGGGTCATCACCCAGGTCTGTTATTATATAAGCCAGGTCTATTATAATACAGACCAGGAAAATTATACTACAGACCAGATCTATTGTAATAAAGGTCAGTTCTATTATGATACAGACAAGGTCTATTATAATACAGGCCAGGTCTACAGGCCAGGCCTATTATGATACCGGCCGTGTCTATTATAATACAGGCCAGGTCTCTTATAATACAGACCAGGTCTATTATAATACAGGCCAGGACTATTATAATACAGGCCAGGTCTACAGGCCAGGCCTATTATAATACCGGGCGTGTCTATTATAATACAGGCCAGGTCTCTTATAATACAGACCAGGACTATTATAATACAGGCCAGGTCTTTTGTATTACAGGCCACGTCTATTATAATACAGGCCAGGTCTTTTATATTACAGGCCAGGTCTATTATAATACAGGCCAGGTCTATTATTATACAGACCAGGTCTACTGTTCAGGTCTATAATAATACAGACGAGGTCTATTATAATACAGGCCAGGTCTTTTTTAGTACAGGAAATGTCTACAGGCCAGGTATATTATAATACAGGCCTGGTCTATTAAATTACAGGCCATGTCTATTATAATACAGACGAGGTCTATTATAATACAGGCCAGGTTTACAGTCCAGGTCTATAATAATACAGACCAGGTCTATTAAATTACAGACCAGTTCTAATTAAATACAGGTCATGTCTATTATAATACAGGCCAGGTCTAAAGGCCAGGTCTATTATAATACAGATCAGGTCTATTATAATACAGGCGAGGTCTATTATAGTACAGGCCAGGTCTATTATAATACAGGCCATGTCTATTATAATACATGCCATGTCTACAAGCCAGGTCTATTATAATACAGGCCAGGTCTATTATATTACAGGCCATGTCTATTATAATATAGGCCAGGTCTATTATAATACACGCCAGGTTTACAGTCCAGGTCTATTAAATGACAGACCAGGTATATTATAATACAGGCCAGGTCTATTATAATACACGCCAGGTTTACAGTCCAGGTCTATTAAATTACAGACCAGGTATATTATAATACAGGCCAGGTCTATTATAATACAGGCCAGGTCTACAGGCCAGGTCTTTTATAATACAGACCAGGTCTATTAAATTACAGACCAGGTCTATTATAATACAGGCCAGGTCTACAGGCCAGGTCATTATAATACCGGCCAGGCCTATTATAATAAAGGCCTGCTCTATTATAATACAGGCCAGGTCTATTATATTACAGGCCAGGTCTATTATAATACAGGCCAGGTCTATTATAATACAGATCAGGTCTATAGGCCAGGTCTATTATAACACAGACCATGTATATTATAACACAGACCAGGTCTATTAAATTACAGACCAGGTCTATTAATGTACAGGCCAGGTCTATTATAATACAGGCCAGGTCTACAGGCCAGGTCTATTATAATACAGACCAGGGCTATTATAATACAGACCAGGTCTATTATAATAAATACCAGGTCTATTATAATACAGGCCAGGTTTATTATAATACAGACCTGGTCTGGTATAATACAGGTCAGGTCTATTATAATACAGACCAGGTATATTATTATACAGGCCAGGTCTATTATTATACTGGAAAGGTCTATTATAATAAAGGCGAGGTCTATTTTAATACAAGCCAGGTCTACAGGTCAGGTCTAGTATAATCCAGCCCAGGTCTATTATAATACAGACAAGGTCCATTATAGTACAGACCAGGTCTATTATAATACAAACCAGGTCTATTATACACAGGCCAGGTCTATTATAATACAGACCAGGGATATTATAATACAGGGCATATCTATTATAATACAGGCCAGGTCTATTGTTATACTGGAAAGGTATATGATACTACATGCCAGGTCTATTATAATACAGGCCAGGTCAATTATAACACAGACCAGGTCTAAAGGCCAGGTCTAGTATAACACAGGAAAGGTATTTTACTATACATGCCATGTCTATTATGAAACAGGCCAGGTCTACAAGCCAGGTCTTGTATAATACAGGCTTGGTCTATTATAATACAGACCAGGTTAGTTATAACACAGACCAGGTCTATAATAAAACAGGTCAGGTCTATTATAATACAGGCCAGGTCTACAAGCCAGGTCTTGTATAATACAGGCTTGGTCTATTATAATACAGACCAGGTATGTTATAACACAGTCCAGGTCTATTATAATACATACCATGTCTATTAAAATACAGGCCAGGTCTATTATAATACAGACCAGGTCTATTATAATACAGGTCAGGTCTATTATAATACAGACCAGGTCAAATAGAATACAGGCCAGGTCAATTATTATACATGCCAGGTCTACAGGCCAGGTCTAGTATAATACATACCATGTCTGTTATAATACAGACCAGGTCTATTATAATACAGACCAGGTCTATTATAATACAGGCCAGGTCTAAAATAATACAGGCTAGGTCTATTATAATACAAACCAGGTATTTTATAATACAGGTCAGGTCTATTATTCTACTGGAAAGGTATATTATTATTCTGGAAATGTCTATTATAATACAGACCAGGTCTACAGGCCAGGTCTACAGGTCAGGTCTAGTATAATACAGCCAGGTATTATATAATACAGACCATGTCTTTTATAATACAGGCCAGGTATATCATAATACAGCCAGGTCTTTTATAATACAGGCCAGGTCTATTATTATGCTGGACAGGTATCATATAATAAAGGCCATGTATATTTTAATACAGGCCAGGTCTATTATAATACAGGCCAGTTATATTATTATACAGGCCATGTCTACAGGCCAGGTCTATTATAATACAGACCAGGTCTTTTATAATACAGGTCAGGTCTATTATAATACAGGGAAGGTCTATTATTATACTGGAAAGGTCTATTATAATAAATGCCATTTATATTTTAATACAGGCCAGGTCTATTATAATACAGGCCAGGTCTACAGGCCAGTTCTAGAATAATCCAGGCCAGGTCTATTATAATACAGACCAGGTCTATTATAATACAGACCAGGACTATTATAATACCCACCAGGTATATTATAATACAGGCCAGTTCTACAGACCAGGTCTAGTATAATACAGGCAGGTATACTATAATACAGACCAGGTCTGTTATAATACAGGCAGGTGTATTATAATACAGGCCAGGTCTAGTATAATATAGGCAGGTATATTATAATACAGACCAGGTCTGCTATAATACAGGCAGGTATATTATAATACAGACCAGGTCTGTTATAATACAGGTAGGTATATTATAATACAGGCCAGGTCTAGTATAATACAGGCCAGGTCTATTATAATTCAGGCCAGGTCGATTATAATACCGGCCAGGTCTACAGGCCAGGTCCATTATAATACAGACCAGGTCTATTATAATACAGAGCAGGTATATTATAATACAGGTCAGGTCGAGTATAATACAGGCCAGGTCTATTAAAAATACAGGCCAGGTCTATTATAATACAGGCCAGGTCTATTGTTATACTGGAAAGGTCTATTATCATCCTGGAAATGTCTATTATAATACAGGCCAGGTCTACAGGCCAGGTCTAGTATAATACAGGCCAGGTCTATTATAATACAGGCCAGGTCTACTATAATAAAGGCCAGGTCATTATAATACTGGCCAGGTCTATTATTATCCTGGAAAGGTATCATATAATAAAGGCCAGGTATATTATAATACAGACCAGGTCTAATATAATAAAGGCCAGGTCTATTTTAATACAGGCCAGGTCTATTATAATACAGGCCAGGTCTACAGGCCAGGTCTAGTATAATCCAGGCCAGGTCTATTATAATACAGGCCAGGTCAATTATTATACTGGCCATGTCTACAGGCCAGATCTATTATAATACAGGCCAGGTCTATCATTATACTTGAAAGGTATATTATAATAAAGGCCAGGTCTAATATAATACAGGCCAGGTCTAATATAATACAGGTCAGGTCTATTATACTACAGACCAGGTCTTTTATAATACAGGTCAGGTCTATTATAATACAGGCCAGGTCTATTATTATACTTGAAAGGTATATTATAATAAAGGCTAGGTATATTTTAATACAGGCCAGGTCTAGTATAATACAGGCCAGGTCTAATATAATACAGACCAGGTCTTTTATAATACAGGTCAGGTCTATTATAATACAGGCCAAGTCGATTATAATACAGGCCAGGTCTATTATAATACAGGCCAGGTCTACAGGCCAGTTCTAGAATAATCCAGGCCAGGTCTATTATAATACAGACAAGGTCTATTATAATACAGACCAGGTCTATTATAATACAGACGAGGACTATTATAATACAGGCCAGTGAGAGAGAGGTGAGAGAGGCTATTGGTTAACTGGGATATGTCTCCATCTGAGGGGTGAGAGAGGCTATTGGTTAACTGGGACATGTCTCCATCTGAGAGGTGAGAGAGGCTATTGGTTAACTGGGATATGTCTCCATCTGAGAGGAGAGAGGCTATTGGTTAACTGGGACATGTCTCCATCTGAGAGGTGAGAGAGGCTATTGGTTAACTGGGATATGTCTCCATCTGAGGGGAGAGAGAGGCTATTGGTTAACTGGGATATGTCTCCATCTGAGAGGTGAGAGAGGCTATTGGTTAACTGGGATATGTCTCCATCTGAGGGGAGAGAGAGGCTATTGGTTAACTGGGATATGTCTCCATCTGAGGGGTGAGAGAGGCTATTGGTTAACTGGGATATGTCTCCATCTGAGAGGAGAGAGAGGCTATTGGTTAACTGGGATATGTCTCCATCTGAGAGGAGAGAGGCTATTGGTTAACTGGGATATGTCTCCATCAGAGGTGAGAGAGGCTATTGGTTAACTGGGACATGTCTCCATCTGAGAGGAGAGAGAGGCTATTGGTTAACTGGGATGTGTCTCCATCTGAGAGGTGAGAGAGGCTATTGGTTACCTGGGATATGTCTCCATCTGAGGGGAGAGAGGCTATTGGTTAACTGGGATATGTCTCCATCTGAGAGGTGAGAGGCTATTGGTTAACTGGGATATGTCTCCATCTGAGAGGAGAGAGAGGCTATTGGTTAACTGGGATATGTCTCCATCTGAGAGGTGAGAGAGGCTATTGGTTAACTGGGATATGTCTCCATCTGAGGGGTGAGAGAGGATCATGGGAAATGTATCATCACGTAAAACCTACATCAATAACTTTGAAGAGTGTTATTGTTGCTCAGGATGGAGGAAGAAAAGCGACATCAACAACTGTGTCAGTCATTCATTTTACAGGAAGTACAACTTTGTTACACAAGTCCTTTGTGTTACCCTGATGAATCTTCTCCTCCTTTCCTGTGTACCTTCACAACACTCACCCCAAACATGTTGACAAGGAGTCTAATCTTGGTGGGAGGTAGACTGGAACCTGTGAAGAGTGACATCATTCAGGAAGTTGATTTAACAAGGAAAGTCACGGAGAACACATTCCTTCTTACAGTAATAACATTATATCCCTGTCAAGACTTGTCAAACAGAGTTATTTTTGGGGCTTGGGCCTCTGATCAACTTTCCTGTCATATTGTCATGATTCATTGCTTCTAGAATAAAATAAAAAATATTGACATAAATATTGGCGATGAGAGAGATTCTTGGGGCTGGTGTGGTCACATAAAACATATATACAATGTTTTGATAAGTAGGCCAGTTATGATAAGAGGAAGACCGGTACCTGTGAAGCGTTACATCATTCAGGAAGTTAAATTAACAAGGAAAGTCACGGAGAACACATTCTTTCTTACAGTAATAACATTATATCCGTGTCAAGACTTAATACATTTTTTTAAACTTTATATAACTAGGCAATTCAGTAAAGAACAAATTCTTATTTTCATTGATGGTCTAGGAACAGTGGGTCAACAACCTTGTTCAGGGGCAGAGGGACAGATTTTTACCTTGTCAGCTCAGGGATTCAATCTGGCAACCTTTCAGTTACTAGTCGAACTCTCTAACCACCAAGCTACCTGCTGGTTTCTAGTCAAACTCTCTAACCACTAGGCTACCTGCCAACTTTTCACATAAACAGAGATATTTTTGGGCTGTGGGCCTCCGATCAACTTTGCAGTCATAATCTCATGTTTCATTGCTTCTATATATTTTTAAAGATTGACATAATTATTGCGATGATAGAGGCTCTTGGGGCTGGAATGGTCACATAAAACATATAAAAAGCATTTTGATAATTAGGCCAGTTATGAAGAGAGGAAGACCGGTACCTGTGAATTGATGTCCAGGAAACGTGTTTAAGGAAATATGTTTAAATGGTTGGCATCTGTCACGGACACTAAACATTCTTGATGCTCAGGATAGAGGGAGAAGACAGATGCCAGTAAGGAGTGATGAAGCGTGACATCACTCACTCTATAAGGAAATACATCTATCATGACACTTAAGGCTGGTCAAACAAGAGTATTTTATTGGCTCAACTCTACCTGTTCTACTCTACCTGTGGAAAGACTGGTCAACAGAAAAGATAACATGTTTGTTGGCTATGGGCTTTTCCCCCAATCAAATGAATTCACTCATAAATGTTTCCTTACTGCTGTTCTGATATCCAGAAGCCTTAGGCCCCATGAGGAGCACAGGCCCATCAACAACGTCTCTCCAGCTAAATCAACTTACTGTTCTACTCAGCCCTTATGTTCCTTCAATACCTCCCGAGAGAGAGGAGTGAGAGAGGGGTGAGAGGGGAGTGAGAGAGGCGTGAGAGAGGAGTGAGAGGGGAGTGAGAGGGGAGTGAGAGAGGGGTGAAAGAGGGGTGAGAGAGGGGTGAGAGAGGGGTGAGAGGAGTGAGAGAGGACTGAGAGAGGGGTGAAAGAGGTGAGAGAGGACTGAGAGAGGGGTGAAAGAGGGGTGAGAGAGGGGTGAGAGAGGGGTGAGAGGAGTGAGAGAGGACTGAGAGAGGGGTGAAAGAGGTGAGAGAGGACTGAGAGAGGGGTGAAAGAGGGGTGAGAGAGGGGTGAGAGAGGGGTGAGAGAGGGGTGAGAGAGGAGTGATAGAGGCTCATTGGATGGTATTGTCACGTAAAACCTACATAACTCATTTTTATGAGCTTTCTTGATGCTCCAGATGGAGGAATGAGAGCGCCACATTTACCGGCACCACTCTCTGTCGCTCTCTGCCGCTCTCTGCCGCTCTCTGCCGCTCTCTGCCGCTCTCTGCCGCTCTCTGCCGCTCTCTGCCGCTCTCTGCCGCTCTCTGCCGCTCTCTGCCGCTCTCTGCCGCTCTCTGTCGCTCTCTGTCGCTCTCTGCCGCTCTCTGCCGCTCTCTGTCACTCTCTGTCACTCTCTGTCACTCTCTGTCGCTCTCTGTCACTCTTCATCATTCTTGATGCTCCAGACGGAGGAAGTAGAGCTTGTCCTTCTGGGAGATTCATAGTGTCATTGTGAAATGGTTGACAATGTCACCACAGAGGCTCATTGTGTACATGAGTGAGGTGTGTTTGAGAAACTTCTGAGTCAAACAATCAGATGATAAAGAGGAATGAGGAAGAGAAGAGATAACACTAATGTGAATATTCAGACAACACAACAATGTCGTCCTCTACGTTGTTCTCAGGCTCATCCTGATGAGGTTCACCTGAAGGAAGCAAAAATAAACTAAACGTCACCTGTCAATATTAGATGCCTCAGTCTTGACTCACAGCAGGTAACTTCACAGCAGAATGTCCTGAATCACGCCACATTGAGTTCTGTAATGAAGTTATGAGAGGTAGGCTAACTTCCTTGACCCCTCTCCAAGAGAAACACACAGCATTACATCACAATGTCCTAAATCACCACGTTGATGTCTAAGTACATCCCGCCATGCGCAGCTGCCCTCACGGAATGACATGTAGGACAACTTGTTGGACCCCTCTCAGAGATAGACTAGAACACTGTGAAGGAGTCTTCTGTTCGCCCTGGTTGGACATTTCCCAGATCAACCTCTAACCCTCTCCTGGGTCCCTTCACAACCGTTTCCTTACTGCTTTAATCTCATCTTGTTTATATCTTTCTCATTAACCTAAAACATGTTGGTAAGTAGTAGGCTAATAAGGGTGTGAGGAATTCTGGTACCTGCAAAGAGTGATGACTGTACAGTATGTTTCACTGGCAGGAAGTGATCTACAGATGAGACAATGGAGCTGTTGAGAAACTTCTGAGTCAAACAATCAGATGACAAACGGCTAAGCTTGCATCATCCATCAGTGAAACAAGGCTGAATAACGTGGCCATGTGCACTAGGAGAAACTGGACAGACTGGCACTTGAAGGAATATGCCAGTCTTTTATCGGTGTCAACCATAAGCACAAAAAGGCCTTTGGATGGTTTGCTTGAAGAACAGCAAGTCAAAACACATGTCATTGCCTGCAGAGGAGATGCCTCTCTGAAGGACCTCTATAGGAGAGGAGAGCAGAGGAAAGGAGAAGAGATGACTGGAGAGGAGAAGAGAATATAGGACCAGAGGAGAGAAGGAGAGAGGGCTAGAGAGGAGAAGATAGGATGAGAGGAGAGAAGGATAGAGGGCTGGAGAGGAGAAGTAAGGACAAGAGGAGAGAAGGAGAGAGGGCTGGAGAGGAGAAGATAGGACGAGAGGAGATGAGGAGAGAGGGCTGGAGAGGAGAAGAGGAGAGAGGGCTGGAGAGGAGAAGATGGGACGAGAGGAGAAGAGGAGAGAGGGCTGGAGAGGAGAAGATGGGATGAGAGGAGAAGAGGAGAGAGGGCTGGAGAGGAGAAGTAAGGACAAGAGGAGAGAAGGAGAGAGGGCTGGAGAGGAGAAGTAAGGACAAGAGGAGAGAATGAGAGAGGGCTGGAGAGGAGAAGATAGGACAAGAGGAGAGAAGGAGAGAGGGCTGGAGAGGAGAAGATAGGACGAGAGGAGGAGAGGAGAGAGGGCTGGAGAGGAGAAGTAAGGACAAGAGGAGGGAAGGAGAGAGGGCTGGAGAGGAGAGAAGGAGAGAGGGCTGGAGAGGAGAAGTAAGGACAAGAGGAGGGAAGGAGAGAGGGCTGGAGAGGAGAAGAGGAGAGAGGGCTAGAGAGGAGAAGAGGAGAGAGGGCTAGAGAGGAGAAGAGGAGAGCAGAGCAGAGCAAACGCCCCTGCTGCCCACCCAAGTTTACTTGTAAATATGTAAATAAAAACAAACATTTGCTAAACCTTGTCCACAATATCTGGACTTGTCTTCATATAACAATGCATAGAATTCTGTTATATGATTATGGTTATAATTTATTCATCCCTCATCTCTGCCATTACAA
The DNA here is from genome assembly GCF_045679555.1 of Salvelinus alpinus. Taxonomy (NCBI): domain Eukaryota; kingdom Metazoa; phylum Chordata; class Actinopteri; order Salmoniformes; family Salmonidae; genus Salvelinus; species Salvelinus alpinus. The sequence continues at coordinate 86,936,424 of NC_092092.1, read as the reverse complement.
ACAATGAAACAAGAAAAGGTCAAAAATAAAAACAGAGCAATGTAATACACTATTCAACATTATTGTAAAAAAAAATACTAATAAATAAAAAGTTCATTCCATGTGTCAGTGAATTTTTTTATATTTTAGAATGACATGTTCTGTAACATAATAAAGGTTTAGACATGTTCTGTAACATCTTAAAGGTTCAGACATTAAAGGTTCAGACATGTTCTGTAACATATTAAAGGTTTAGACATGTTCTGTAACATATTAAAGGCTTAGACATGTTCTGTAACATATTAAAGGTTTAGACATGTTCTGTAACATATTAAAGGTTTAGACATGTTCTGTAACATATTAAAGGTTTAGACATGTTCTGTAACATATTAAAGGTTCAGACATGTTCTGTAACATATTAAAGGTTTAGACATGTTCTGTAACATATTAAAGGTTCAGACATGTTCTGTAACATATTAAAGGTTTAGACATGTTCTGTAACATATTAAAGGTTCAGACATGTTCTGTAACATATTAAAGGTTTAGACATGTTCTGTAACATATTAAAGGTTCAGACATGTTCTGTAACATCTTAAAGGTTTAGACATTAAAGGTGTAGACATGTTCTGTAACATATTAAAGGTTTAGACATGTTCTGTAACATATTAAAGGTTTAGACATGTTCTGTAACATATTAAAGGTTTAGACATGTTCTGTAACATATTAAAGGTTTAGACATGTCCTGTAACATCTTAAAGGTTTAGACATTAAAGGTTCAGACATGTTCTGTAACATATTAAAGGTTTAGACATGTCCTGTAACATATTAAAGGTTTAGACATGTTCTGTAACATATTAAAGGTTCAGACATGTTCTGTAACATATTAAAGGTTTAGACATGTTCTGTAACATATTAAAGGTTTAGACATGTTCTGTAACATATTAAAGGTTCAGACATGTTCTGTAACATATTAAAGGTTTAGACATGTTCTGTAACATATTAAAGGTTCAGACATGTTCTGTAACATATTAAAGGTTCAGACATGTTCTGTAACATATTAAAGGTTCAGACATGTTCTGTAACATATTAAAGGTTTAGACATGTTCTGTAACATATTAAAGGTTCAGACATGTTCTGTAACATATTAAAGGTTTAGACATGTTCTGTAACATCTTAAAGGTTTAGACATTAAAGGTGTAGACATGTTCTGTAACATCTTAAAGGTTCAGACATTAAAGGTTCAGACATGTTCTGTAACATATTAAAGGTTCAGACATGTTCTGTAACATATTAAAGGTTCAGACATGTTCTGTAACATATTAAAGGTTTAGACATGTTCTGTAACATATTAAACGTGTAGACATGTTCTGTAACATCTTAAAGGTTTAGACATTAAAGGTGTAGACATGTTCTGTAACATATTAAAGGTTTAGACATGTTCTGTAACATCTTAAAGGTTTAGACATTAAAGGTTTAGACATGTTCTGTAACATATTAAAGGTTTAGACATGTTCTGTAACATCTTAAAGGTTTAGACATTAAAGGTTTAGACATGTTCTGTAACATATTAAAGGTTCAGACATGTTCTGTAACATATTAAAGGTTTAGACATGTTCTGTAACATATTAAAGGTTTAGACATGTTCTGTAACATATTAAAGGTTCAGACATGTTCTGTAACATATTAAAGGTTTAGACATGTTCTGTAACATATTAAAGGTTTAGACATGTTCTGTAACATATTAAAGGTTCAGACATGTTCTGTAACATATTAAAGGTTTAGACATGTTCTGTAACATATTAAAGGTTTAGACATGTTCTGTAACATATTAAAGGTTCAGACATGTTCTGTAACATATTAAAGGTTTAGACATGTTCTGTAACATATTAAAGGTTTAGACATGTTCTGTAACATATTAAAGGTTCAGACATGTTCTGTAACATCTTAAAGGTGTAGACATGTTCTGTAACATCTTAAAGGTTTAGACATTAAAGGTTCAGACATGTTCTGTAACATCTTAAAGGTTTAGACATGTTCTGTAACATATTAAAGGTTCAGACATGTTCTGTAACATATTAAAGGTTCAGACATGTTCTGTAACATATTAAAGGTTCAGACATGTTCTGTAACATATTAAAGGTTCAGACATGTTCTGTAACATATTAAAGGTTCAGACATGTTCTGTAACATATTAAAGGTTCAGACATTAAAGGTTCAGACATGTTCTGTAACATATTAAAGGTTTAGACATGTTCTGTAACATTTTAAAGGTTCAGACATGTTCTGTAACATATTAAAGGTTTAGACATGTTCTGTAACATTTTAAAGGTTCAGACATGTTCTGTAACATCTTAAAGGTTCAGACATGTTCTGTAACATATTAAAGGTTTAGACATGTTCTGTAACATTTTAAAGGTTCAGACATGTTCTGTAACATCTTAAAGGTTCAGACATGTTCTGTAACATATTAAAGGTTCAGACATTAAAGGTTCAGACATGTTCTGTAACATATTAAAGGTTTAGACATGTTCTGTAACATATTAAAGGTTTAGACATTAAAGGTTCAGACATGTTCTGTAACATATTAAAGGTTCAGACATGTTCTGTAACATATTAAAGGTTTAGACATGTTCTGTAACATCTTAAAGGTTCAGACATGTTTTGTAACATATTAAAGGTTTAGACATGTTCTGTAACATATTAAAGGTTCAGACATGTTCTGTAACATATTAAAGGTTCAGACATTAAAGGTTCAGACATGTTCTGTAACATATTAAAGGTTTAGACATTAAAGGTTCAGACATGTTCTGTAACATATTAAAGGTTTAGACATGTTCTGTAACATATTAAAGGTTTAGACATGTTCTGTAACATATTAAAGGTTCAGACATGTTCTGTAACATCTTAAAGGTTCAGACATTAAAGGTTCAGACATGTTCTGTAACATATTAAAGGTTTAGACATGTTCTGTAACATATTAAAGGTTTAGACATGTTCTGTAACATATTAAAGGTTCAGACATGTTCTGTAACATATTAAAGGTTCAGACATGTTCTGTAACATATTAAAGGTTCAGACATGTTCTGTAACATATTAAAGGTTCAGACATGTTCTGTAACATATTAAAGGTTCAGACATTAAAGGTTCAGACATGTTCTGTAACATATTAAAGGTTTAGACATGTTCTGTAACATTTTAAAGGTTCAGACATGTTCTGTAACATATTAAAGGTTTAGACATGTTCTGTAACATTTTAAAGGTTCAGACATGTTCTGTAACATCTTAAAGGTTCAGACATGTTCTGTAACATATTAAAGGTTTAGACATGTTCTGTAACATTTTAAAGGTTCAGACATGTTCTGTAACATCTTAAAGGTTCAGACATGTTCTGTAACATATTAAAGGTTCAGACATTAAAGGTTCAGACATGTTCTGTAACATATTAAAGGTTTAGACATGTTCTGTAACATAAAGGTTCAGACATTAAAGGTTCAGACATGTTCTGTAACATATTAAAGGTTCAGACATGTTCTGTAACATATTAAAGGTTTAGACATGTTCTGTAACATCTTAAAGGTTCAGACATGTTTTGTAACATATTAAAGGTTTAGACATGTTCTGTAACATATTAAAGGTTCAGACATGTTCTGTAACATATTAAAGGTTCAGACATTAAAGGTTCAGACATGTTCTGTAACATATTAAAGGTTTAGACATTAAAGGTTCAGACATGTTCTGTAACATATTAAAGGTTTAGACATGTTCTGTAACATATTAAAGGTTTAGACATGTTCTGTAACATATTAAAGGTTCAGACATGTTCTGTAACATCTTAAAGGTTCAGACATTAAAGGTTCAGACATGTTCTGTAACATATTAAAGGTTTAGACATGTTCTGTAACATTTTAAAGGTTCAGACATGTTCTGTAACATATTAAAGGTTCAGACATGTTCTGTAACATCTTAAAGGTTCAGACATGTTCTGTAACATATTAAAGGTTTAGACATGTTCTGTAACATAAAGGTTTAGACATTAAAGGTTTAGACATGGTTTTAAACCAGAGAAGTTATTTTTTTGGTTGAGTTGCTCTATAATGGTTTAAAGACTCATATAAAGTATTGTTGGCAGGTAACTCCTTAATGAGTTGCCATATAGAGTAGATTTATTTATAGTTCCAGTCCAGAGGTGTGTATTTACAGTAAAAAGAGTGTAAATAGTTTCTGAGAAACAATTTATTGTCAGTGTTTCCTCATTCTTTGATCAATACGGTATAATGATCAGTTTACCGTCAATACTTCATTTCCTTGATTTACCTGGCATCTAGGTACCTTCCTGAGTCTTTGTTTGCCCTGCATGGATAAGACTGAGATGAAGTAGGATTAAACAGAGATTGTGTCATAACAACACCTAAGAACTGTTTCCATTCTCTTGTTCTGTAACGGCGGCCTTCCCTCTCTTCACTAGAAGAGGGGGTGAAACAGGGATCGGACCAACACGCAGCGTAGCCAGTGCTCAACATGTTTAATTAACAAAAACTACTGTGAACACTAAACAAATACAAAATAACAAAAGTGGCAAACCAATACAGACCTATCTGGTGCAGAACACAAACACAGAGACAGGAAACAACCACCCACAATCCCCAACACAAAACAAGCCACCTATATATGATTCTCAATCAGGGACAACGATTGACAGCTGCCTCTGATTGAGAACCATATTAGGCTGGACACAGAAACAGACAAACTAGACACACAACATAGAATTCCCACCCAGCTCACGTCCTGGCCAACACTAAACAAGCAAAACACATAAGAACTATGGTCAGGACGTGACATGTTCCATCATGTTACTTCGAGGGGACAAAAAGATGATACAACTAAATATACCTGATGGCTTGACTGTCATAATAATCATCTCACCTATAAAACACATCAGCTATTCATTAAGGCGTGAAATGGAACGATATGAGAGAGAGAGAAAAGACAATGGCCCCGGCACACCTATCAGCCTGTCTACTGACGTGACGAAGGACTGTACATCTCTGAACTGCTGAACAGAATCTATATCCTGAAGGACCGTACATCTCTGAACTGCTGAACAGAATCTATATCCTGAAGGACCATACATCTCTGAACTGCTGAACAGAATCTATATCTTGAAGGACTGTACATCTCTGAACTGCTGAACAGAATCTATATCCTGAAGGACCGTACATCTCTGAACTGCTGAACAGAATCTATATCCTGAAGGACCGTACATCTCTGAACTGCTGAACAGAATCTATATCCTGAAGGACCATACATCTCTGAACTGCTGAACAGAATCTTTATCCTGAAGGACCGTACATCTCTGAACTGCTGAACAGAATCTATATCCTGAAGGACCATACATCTCTGAACTGCTGAACAGAATCTATATCCTGAAGGACCGTACATCTCTGAACTGCTGAACAGAATCTATATCCTGAAGGGCCGTACATCTCTGAACTGTTGAACAGAATCTATATCCTGAAGGGCCGTACATCTCTGAACTGCTGAACAGAAACTATATCCTGAAGGACCGTACATCTCTGAACTGTTGAACAGAATCTATATCCTGAAGGGCCGTACATCTCTGAACTGCTGAACAGAATCTATATCCTGAAGGGCCGTACATCTCTGAACTGCTGAACAGAATCTATATCCTGAAGGACCGTACATCTCTGAACTGCTGAACAGAATCTATATCCTGAAGGACCGTACATCTCTGAACTGTTGAACAGAATCTATATCCTGAAGGACCGTACATCTCGGAACTGCTGAACAGAACTATATCCTGAAGGAACGTACATCTCTGAACTGCTGAACAGAATCTGTATCCTGAAGGACCGTACATCTCTGAACTGCTGAACAGAATCTATATCCTGAAGGACCGTACATCTCTGAACTGTTGAACAGAATCTATATCCTGAAGGACTGTACATCTCTGAACTGTTGAACAGAATCTATATCCTGAAGGACTGTACATCTCTGAACTTCTGAACAGAATCTTTATCCTGAAGGACCGTACATCTCTGAACTGCTGAACAGAATCTATATCCTGAAGGACCATACATCACTGAACTCTTGTACAGAATCTATATCCTGAAGGACCGTATTAACTGACACTGCAATATATCAGATATATAAAGGCCACATGATACTCGTTGATGAATGAAGACCAGAGATTGAGTCACGTCTCATACACAGCAGAACCCCACCTCCCCTCCCCTCTAATGTACGTGACTGTCAACCTGGAAGGTAGAGTGGTGAGTTCAAGGAAATGGAACGATATGAGAGAGAGAGAAAAGACAATGGCCCCGGCACACCTATCAGCTTGTCTACTGACGTGACAGGACTGTTTTTCCTCTGAAACTTCCTCATGGCCATACCCCAGGTAATGATTTGGTATCCACATTGAGTCTTTATGGCTTTTACTTCTCCATCACCTGTCAGCTCCTTCACAATGGGGGATGCGGTAGGAGCGGGAGGAGGAAGAGGAGGGGGGAGTCTAATGGGTAAATTACTTCCTCTTGGATTATTTCCAGCTAAACCTTGTTACCTGCAGGAGGCCTTTTGGTTCTCTCCACCACCTGTTAGCCCTCAACACTGTTGTACTCTCCACTCATTCCTGGCAAGCGGTACCGGAGCGCCAAGTCTAGGTCCAAGAGGCTTCTAAACAGCTTCTACCCCCAAGCCACAAGACTAACTAACTGACGTGACTCTGCTGTGGAAACCCACCCTGACTGTGACTCTGCTGTGGAAACCCACCCTGACTGTGACTCTGCTGTGGAAACCCACCCTGACTGTGACTCTGCTGTGGAAACCCACCCTGACTGTGGTGTGACTCTGCTGTGGAAATCCACCCTGACTGTGACTCTGCTGTGGAAACCCACCCTGACTGTGACTCTGCTGTGGAAACCCACCCTGACTGTGACTCTGCTGTGGAAACCCACCCTGACTGTGACTCTGCTGTGGAAACCCACCCTGACTGTGACTCTGCTGTGGAAACCCACCCTGACTGTGACTCTGCTGTGGAAACCCACCCTGACTGTGACTCTGCTGTGGAAACCCACCCTGACTGTGGTGTGACTCTGCTGTGGAAACCCACCCTGACTGTGGTGTGACTCTGCTGTGGAAACCCACCCTGACTGTGACTCTGCTGTGGAAACCCACCCTGACTGTGACTCTGCTGTGGAAACCCACCCTGACTGTGACTCTGCTGTGGAAACCCACCCTGACTGTAACTCTGCTGTGGAAACCCACCCTGACTGTGACTCTGCTGTGGAAACCCACCCTGACTGTGACTCTGCTGTGGAAACCCACCCTGACTGTAACTCTGCTGTGGAAACCCACCCTGACTGTGACTCTGCTGTGGAAACCCACCCTGACTGTGACTCTGCTGTGGAAACCCACCCTGACTGTGACTCTGCTGTGGAAACCCACCCTGACTGTGACTCTGCTGTGGAAACCCACCCTGACTGTGGTGTGACTCTGCTGTGGAAACCCACCCTGACTGTCACTCTGCTGTGGAAACCCACCCTGACTGTGACTCTGCTGTGGAAACCCACCCTGACTGTGACTCTGCTGTGGAAACCCACCCTGACTGTGACTCTGCTGTGGAAACCCACCCTGACTGTGACTCTGCTGTGGAAAACCCTGCAAGCCAAGATGCTTATTAAGAAACAGAGACTGTTATAAATCAAATCCCCAGGTTTTCCCCAGAAGCCCTGATTGGATGACTCATGTAGAGGACTGTAGAACCACACCTCACGTCTCTACTGGAATGACCCTGTTCCCCTGGGAACATCCTCTTAAAACATCAAAACACATTTTATACATACAAATATTATAATTACACGCTGTATTTAATTCTGCAGTGTTGTAACCGTTCAAATCCTAGGTCTTATGATGGATACATCTAGATTGAAGGCTGATTATTGAGACTTAATGAGAAATCATTTAGTTTGCCGACGACACAACGGTGGAAGGCCTGATCATCAACTTGGATGAGACAGCCTACAGGGAGGAGGTCAGAGACCTGGCAGTTAATCACATGGCTAGTTACATTGACCCCCAACCACTCTACCCACACACTCACTAGACTCTACCCACACACTCACTAGACTACCCACACACTCACTAGACTACCCACACACTCACTAGACTACCCACACACTCACTAGACTACCCACACACTCACTAGACTACCCACACACTCACTAGACTACCCACACACTCACTAGACTACCCACACACTCACTAGACTACCCACACACTCACTAGACTCTACCCACACACTCACTAGACTACCCACACACTCACTAGACTACCCACACACTCACTAGACTCTACCCACACACTCACCAGACTACCCACACACTCACTAGACTCTACCCACACACTGACTAGACTACCCACACACTCACTAGACTCTACCCACACACTCACCAGACTACCCACACACTCACTAGACTACCCACACAGTCACTAGACTACCCACACACTCACTAGACTCTACCCACACACTCACTAGACTCTACCCACACACTGACTAGACTCTACCCACACACTCACTAGACTCTACCCACACACTGACTAGACTACCCACACACTCACTAGACTACCCACACACTCACTAGACTCTACCCACACACTCACTGGACTCTACCCACACACTCACTAGACTCTACCCACACACTCACTAGACTCTACCCACACACTCACTAGACTCTACCCACACACTCACTAGACTCTACCCACACACTCACTAGACTCTACCCACACACTGACTAGACTACCCACACACTCACTAGACTACCCACACACTCACTAGACTACCCACACACTCACTAGACTCTACCCACACACTCACTAGACTCTACCCACACACTCACTAGACTACCCACACACTCACCAGACTACCCACACACTCACTAGACTACCCACACACTGACTAGACTCTACCCACATACTGACTAGACTCTACCCACACACTCACTAGACTCTACCCACACACTCACTAGACTCTACCCACTCACTCACTAGACTCTACCCACACACTCACTAGACTCTACCCACACACTCACTAGACTCTACCCACACACTCACTAGACTACCCACACACTCACTAGACTACCCACACACTCACCAGACTACCCACACACTCACTAGACTACCCACACACTCACTAGACTCTACACACTCACTAGACCCTACACACTCACTAGACTCTACACACTCACTAGACTCTACACACTCACTAGACCCTACACACTCACTAGACCCTACACACTCACTAGACTCTACACACTCACTAGACTCTACACACTCACTAGACCCTACACACTCACTAGACCCTACACACTCACTAGACTCTACACACTCACTAGACTCCTACACACTCACTAGACCCTACACACTCACTAGACTCTACACACTCACTAGACTACCTACACACTCACTAGACTCTACACACTCACTAGACTCTACACACTCACTAGACCCTACACACTCACTAGACTCTACACACTCACTAGACACCCACACACTCACTAGACTATACACACTCACTAGACTCTACACACTCACTAGACTCTACCCACACTCTGACTAGACCCTACACACTCACTAGACCCTACACACTCACTAGACCCTACACACTCACTAGACTCTACACACTCACTAGACTCTACCCACACACTTACTAGACTCTACCCACATACTCACTAGACTCTACCCACACACTCACTAGACTCTACCCACACACTGACTAGACTCTACCCACACACTCACTAGACTCTACCCACACACTCACTAGACTCTACACACACACTCACTAGACTCTACCCACACACTCACTAGACTACCCACACACTCACTAGACTACCCACACACTCACTAGACTCTACCCACACACTCACTAGACTCTACCTACACACTGACTAGACTCTACCCACACACTCACTAGACTCTACCCACACCCTCACTAGACTACCCACACACTCACTAGACTCTAACCACGCACTCACTAGACTCTACCCACACACTCTACTAGACTCTACCCACATACTCACTAGACTCTACCCACGCACTCACTAGACTCTACCCACACACTCACTAGACTCTACCCACACACTCACTAGACTCTACCCACACACACACTAGACTACCCACACACTCATTAAACTCTACCCACACACTGACTAGACTCTACCCACACACTCACTAGACTCTACCCACACACTCACTGGACTCTACCCACACACTCACTAGACTCTACCCACACACTGACTAGACTACCCACACACTCACCAGACTACCCACACACTCACTAGACTCTACCCACACACTCACTAGACTCTACCCACACACTCACTAGACTCTACCCACACACTCACTAGACTCTACCCACACACTCACTAGACTCTACCCACACACTCACTAGACTCTACCCACACACTGACTAGACTCTACCCACACACTCACTAGACTCTACCCACACCCTCACTAGACTACCCACACACTCACTAGACTCTACCCACACACTCACTAGACTCTACCCACACACTCACTAGACTACCCACACACTCACTAAACTCTACCCACACACTGACTAGACTCTACCCACACACTCACTAGACTACCCACACACTCACTGGACTCTACCCACACACTCACTAGACTCTACCCACACACTGACTAGACTACCCACACACTCACCAGACTACCCACACACTCACTAGACTCTACCCACACACTCACTAGACTCTACCCACACACTGACTAGACTCTACCCACACACTCACTAGACTCTACCCACACACTCACTAGACTCTACCCACACACTCACTAGACTCTACCCACACACTCACTAGACTCTACCCACACACTCACTAGACTCTACCCACACACTCACTAGACTCTACCCACACACTCACTAGACTCTACCCACACACTCACTAGACTACCCACACACTCACTAGACTACCCACACACTCACTGGACTCTACCCACACACTCACTAGACTACCCACACACTCACTAGACTCTACCCACACACTCACTAGACTCTACCCACACACTCACTAGACTACCCACACACTCACTAGACTCTACCCACACTGACTAGACTACCCACACACTCACTAGACTCTACCCACACACTCACTAGACTCTACCCACACACTCACTAGACTCTACCCACACACTCACTAGACTACCCACACACTCACTAGACTACCCACACACTCACTAGACTCTACCCAAACTGACTAGACTACCCACACACTCACTAGACTCTACCCACACACTCACTAGACTACCCACACACTCACTAGACTCTACCCACACTGACTAGACTACCCACACACTCACTAGACTCTACCCACACACTCACTAGACTCTACCCACACACTCACTAGACTCTACCCACACACTCACTGGACTCTACTCACACACTCACTAGACTCTACCCACACACTTAATTGTTACCTCAATTACCTCAACTACCTGGTACCCCTGCAGATTGACTAGGTACTGGTACTCGTACTCCTTGTATATAGCCATGTTACTACCTGGTACCCCTGTAAATTGACTAGGTACTGGTACTCGTACTCCTTGTATATAGCCATATTACTACCTGGTAACCCCTGTAAATTGACTCAGTACTGGTACTCCTTGTATATAGCCATGTTACTACCTGGAACCCCTGCAGATTGACTAGGTACTGGTACTCCTTGTATGTAGCCATGTTACTACCTGGTACCCCTGCAGATTGACTCAGTACTGGTACTCCTTGTATATAGCCATGTTACTACCTGGTACCCCTGCATATTGACTCAGTACTGGTACTCCTTGTATATAGCCATGTTACTACCTGGTAACCCTGCATATTGACTAGGTACTCGTACTCCTTGTATATAGCCATGTTACTACCTGGTACCCCTGTACATTGACTAGGTACTGGTACTCCTTGTATATAGCCATGTTACTACCTGGTACCCCTGCAGATTGACTCAGTACTGGTACTCCTTGTATATAGCCATGTTACTACCTGGTACCCCTGCATATTGACTCAGTACTGGTACTCCTTGTATATAGCCATGTTACTACCTGGTACCCCTGCAGATTGACTCAGTACTGGTACTCCTTGTATATAGCCATGTTACTACCTGGTACCCCTGCATATTGACTAGGTACTGGTACTCCTTGTATATAGCCATGTTACTACCTGGTACCCCTGCATATTGACTAGGTACTGGTACTCCTTGTATATAGCCATGTTACTACCTGGTACCCCTGCATATTGACTAGGTACTGGTACTCCTTGTATATAGCCATGTTACTACCTGGTACCCCTGCAGATTGACTCAGTACTGGTACTCCTTGTATATAGCCATGTTACTACCTGGTACCCCTGCATATTGACTAGGTACTGGTACTCCTTGTATATAGCCATGTTACTACCTGATACCCCTGCAGATTGACTCAGTACTGGTGCTCCTTGTATATAGCCATGTTACTACCTGGTACCCCTGCATATTGACTAGGTACTGGTACTCCTTGTATATAGCCATGTTACTACCTGGTACCCCTGCATATTGACAAGGTACTGGTACTCCTTGTATATAGCCATGTTACTACCTGGTACCCCTGCATATTGACTAAGTACTGGTACTCCTTGTAAAAAAGCCTCGTTATTGTTTTCATTGTCTTACTATTTCCTTTTTAATTTAGCAAATATTTGTATTACTTTTTAACTGCACTGTTGGTTAAGGGCTCGTAAGTAAGCATTTCACGGTAAAGTCTTCACCTGTTGTATTTGGCACATGTGGAAAATAACATTTGATTTGATGATATGAAATATTGGTTACAGAGCAGAACAAAAGTGGAGAAATAAATATATTTAATTAGAGTTTTATTCTGAAATGATCACTTCACTATATACATGGATCTATTGCAGTACATTGCCAAAGCAAATAATACTTTTCAAATTTACATGTATGCATTTGGCCTGCGTCAAGCTCCCATATTAAACAATATATACATTCCCAGTTAAACAGTACTTCACAATAAATTATTATTAATTTATACCCAGCAGCATCGTACATTCACAGACATCATCCTTCATAAATCCTTCATTTAGAGTTGTACATCATCCTTCATAAATCCCTCATTTAGAGTTGTACATCATCCTTCATAAATCCTTCATTTAGAGTTGTACATCATCCTTCATAAATCCTTCATTTAGAGTTGTACATCATCCTTCATAAATCCCTCATTTAGAGTTGTACATCATCCTTCATAAATCCTTCATTTAGAGTTGTACATCATCCTTCATAAATCCTTCATTTAGAGTTGTACATCATCCTTCATAAATCCTTCATTTAGAGTTGTACATCATCCTTCATAAATACTTCATTTAGAGTTGTACATCATTAGAGTATAATTTATGTTACCACTTCATTTTACAGTATCAAATCATTTAGAACGAAACAAAAAATACTTATGATCCTAAAATCGAATCTAAAATGCACATATTTATATATGATTACATCTACAACATACATACAGAATAAATATGTAACAAACGTTGCTCAACATGTTTGAGAGACATATTGGATGGTGGCCTGAGGTGGGTGGGTCCAGTATCTGATCTGAGCGTCATCATTGGTCAACAGAGAATGGTGGGAGGAGAGCTGAATGGAAGAGAGGATAGAGGAGGGATGGAGGGAGGGGTCCTCCTCACAACATACTGGTCTTCACCCTCTCAAAGATCTGTCGGACCTTCACCGCCGGGACGCAGCCTTCCCTCACGATACTAATCGTACCTGGAGGATGAGGAAACACAATATTGACTGAGTGATCACTGACACACAGTGAATCATAATGTGGGACTAGGGTTGCAATGTCCCGGTAACTTTCCCAGGTTTCCCAGAAATCCTGGTCAGAGGATTCTTTGAAATCCAGGAATCTTTCAACCTGGATTTCTGGAAAGCCTGGGAATTTGGGGCAAGTTTCCAGAATGTTCCATCCCTAGACAGGACAACACAACCCAAGATGTTAGTAATTAGTTATTGTAGTGTGCTTCTGTTCTGTAACATCATACCTTCATCTATCTTGAGGCAGTTCACCACCGTTGAGGCTACGACCTCGTTGGAAACCCCGTCACACAGAACCCCTTGGATCTTATGGCCCAGCCGACTAGGATACACATAGAGACAGAGTCAGAGTAGGTTCAGGTTCAGGTTCAGGTTTAGACTGGCCCAGCCTACTAGGATACACATAGAGACAGTGTCAGAGTAGGTTCAGGTTTAGGTTCAGGTTCAGGTTCAGGTTTAGACTGGCCCAGCCTACTAGGATACACATAGAGACAAAGTCAGAGTAGGTTTAGGTTTAGGTTTAGGTTCAGGTTTAGGTTAGGGTTTAGACTGGCCCAGCCTACTAGGATACACATAGAGACAGTGTCAGAGTAGGTTCAGGTTTAGGTTTAGACTGGCCCCAGCCGACTGGAACACAGACAGATACAGATCAACACAGATACTTCAGTATAAATGGATGTTTACACAGCAGGATAGATCTGTTCAGATGCTGGTCTTATGGGTTACAGGAAGGAGACCAGTCTGACAGGAACGTGTCATGTTCAGAGTAGGTTCAGGTTCAGGAACTGTATCAATTAGTTGAGGACCATCCTCCTCAGTGAATGAATTCCAGTCATTCAATATGCTGTAATAGAATTAAGTCCATGCTCTTAGAAAAATAACCGTCCTCACTAATGTTAAACGGCACCTACCACCACTGAAATCTAATCATCATGACCCTACAGCCAGCAGAACACAAGGCAGAGGACTGATTATCACAGATACATTAGTAGAACTGGATATTTACACAGCAGGCTGACTGATATGAAACCAGTCTGACAGGAAAGATCAGACCGGTTTACAATACAACCAGCAATCCAGGATAGAAAAATACTTCAATACTGACATCACTTTCAGTTTCACGATCAGCATGAAGGGAGCATAGCTGTTCAAACTATCTGATGAAGGCAGCAGAGCATACCAACAGGCTTAAGTGCTTAAGTATAGGTGAGTACAGGTGGGTACAGGTGAGTACAGGTGAGTATAGGTTGGTATAGCTGAGTACAGGTGAGTACAGGTGGGTACAGGTGGGTAAAGGTGAGTATAGGTGGGAACAGGTGAGTACAGGTGGGTACAGGTGAGAACAGGTGGTCACAGGGGATTACAGGTGAGTTCAGGTGGGTAACAGGTGGGTACAGGTGGGTACAGGTGGGTAAAGCTGAGTATAGGTGGGAACAGGTGAGTACAGGTGAGTACAGGTGGGTACAGGTGGGTATAGGCAATTACAGGTGAGTACAGGTGAGTTCAGGTGGGCAGAGGTGAGTACAGGTGAGTTCAGGTGGGTACAGGTGGGTACAGGTGAGTACAGGTGGGTACAGGTGGGTACAGGTGAGTACAGGTGGGTACAGGTGGGTACAGGTAAGTACAGGTGGGTACTGGTGAGTACAGGTGGGTACAGGTGTGTACAGGTAAGTACAGGTGGGTACAGGTGGATACAGGTGGGTACAGGTGGGTACAGGCGAGTACAGGTGGGTACAGGCGAGTACAGGTGGGTACAGGTGAGTACAGGTGAGTACAGGTGGGTACAGGTGAGTACAGGTGAGTACAGGTGAGTACAGGTGGGTACAGGCGGGTACAGGCGGGTACAGGGGGGTACTGGTGAGTATAGGTGGGAACAGGTGTGTACAGGTGGGTACAGGTGAGTGTTATGATAGGCCGTTACCTGATGACCATGTCGTGGTGCGTGCTGTCAGGTTCTCCACTGGGATTGGCTGAGGTAATGGCAAGCGGTCCGGTGATGTCACACAGGTGTCCGGTGACGGTGTGGTCAGGGACTCTGATCATGATGCTGTCATTGGTCCCCACGCGGTCGTAGGCCGGACCCACACCTGGACAACATAGGTAAACAATTAGAACATCATTGGAATGATCGCTCACAATATAGAATAAAGAAACCAAATGATATGTTGTTTCAATCAGTGGAAGTTAGTCATGCTGTCATCAAACCATTTCTCAGAGTATCCCTAACCCTAACCCAATGTAACCCAATGCTGTTATCAAACCATTTCTCAGAGTATCCCTAACCCTAATCCAATGTAACCCAATGCTGTTATCAAACCATTTCTCAGAGTATCCCTAAACCTAATCCAATGTAACCCAATGCTGTTATCAAACCATTTCTCAGAGTATCCCTAACCCTAATCCAATGTAACCCAATGCTGTTATCAAACCATTTCTCAGAGTATCCCTAACCCTAATCCAATGTAACCCAATGCTGTTATCAAACCATTTCTCAGAGTATCCCTAACCCTAATCCAATGTAACCCAATGCTGTCATCAAACCATTTCTCAGAGTATCCCTAACCCTAATCCAATGTAACCCAATGCTGTTATCAAACCATTTCTCAGAGTATCCCTAACCCTAATCCAATGTAACCCAATGCTGTTATCAAACCATTTCTCAGAGTATCCCTAAACCTAATCCAATGTAACCCAATGCTGTTATCAAACCATTTCTCAGAGTATCCCTAAACCTAATCCAATGTACCCAATGCTGTTGCAGCCACCACCCCCCTCCTCCCCTCTCCTCCCCCCTCCTCCCCTCTCCACCCCCTCCTCACCCCTCCTCACCCCTTACCCAGTCTGAGGAGCCAGTCTCCCTTGCTGACGATGCAGCTGATTCCTCCAGACTAACCCTAACCCCCTCCTCCCCCCTACTCCCCCCTCCTCACCCCTCCTCACCCCTTACCCAGTCTGAGGAGCCAGTCTCCCTTGCTGACGATGCAGCTGATTCCTCCAAACTAACCCTAACCCCCTCTTCCCCTCTCCTCCCCTCTCCTCCCCACTCCTCACCCCACCTCCCCTCTCCTCCCCTCTCCTCCCCCCTCCTCACCCCTCCTCCCCTCTCCTCACCCCTCCTCACCCCTTACCCAGTCTGAGGAGCCAGTCTCCCTTGTTGACGATGCAGCTGATTCCTCCAGGGTAGACGTTCCTCATGAACTCCCAGAGTAGAGAGCTGAAGGGGGGCTTGGCTGCCACCAGCTGCTCCACACTGGAGATACAGATACAGATGGGCTTCTCTGCTGGGCGGTCCTTGATGTTGTAGATGTTCTCGATGGCCTGAGGGTTCTTGCAGGATGCGGCCAGGGCGTAGACCGTATCGGTGGGGATTCCACAGACCCCCCCGTCGTCCAGCAGTCTGGAGATCTTCAGGAGACCGCTGGTCAGTCTGGAGTCTGCCACGGGACAGGACAGGGCAGGAGAGGACTTCTGCTGCTGAGTTACATCCTGAGACACAACAACACAGGGAGAGAGACACCATATGGAACACAATAGAAAGGAATGAACTGGATTGGAGAAAAGTAGAAGGAAATGTAATGAAACACATGAACCCACTCCATTCTACTCGTCACCCAGTGGAATACAACAGAATGAAATAGTTCCTTGTTCTCACCTTAACCAGAGGAGGCCCCAGGGGCATCACACTCTGACGGAAGGTACAGTTGACCAGTGATGCCAGGGCTCCATATAGACAGACGACAGAGAACACAGCTAGCATGGCAACTACAAGAACAACACCAGAAACGTGTTAGAATAGAAACACAGCTGACATCTAGATGGCAAAAATAATGTGTACATTATACAGTTATTGTTTGAGCAGCAAACGTATTGATATACGGTCACGATGGATACCACATAACACTGGCTGAATGACAAACCCAACACTTCACCCACGTTGATCACTCGATAAAGAGTAGATGGCCAAGTGTTGGTTTTGGGATTCAGCCTTACTGTATATCACAAGAGGTTGGTGGAACCTCCATTGGGGAGAAAGGGCTTGTTCTATTGACTGGAGCGGAATCAGTGGAATGGTAGCAAATACATCAAACACATCGTTTCCAGGTGTTTGATGCCATTCCATTTGCTCCGTTCCGGACATTATTATGAGCCTCCCCTCAGGAGCCTCCTGAGCCATTTATGTAGAATATGAGTCCTGTCAGTGAGGTGAAAGCAGGTTACTTACTCTCCAGCTGGTAGGGGAGCTGTTGCAGGGTGGACAGGAGGAAACACACCAGGACTGCCTCCATGACCACGGTCAGAGACAAGAGGACCAGGTTACCATACGCAGCTGGAGAGGACATGGAGAGGGTTAGGACTGGTTACCATGGAGAGGGTTAGGACCAGGTTACCATGGAGAAGGTTAGGACCAGGTTACCATGGAGAGGGTTAGGACCAGGTTACCATGGAGAGGGTTAGGACCAGGTTACCATGGAGAGGGTTAGGACCAGGTTACCATGGAGAGGGTTAGGACCAGGTTACCATGGAGAGGGTTAGGACCAGGTTACCATGGAGAGGGTTAGGACCAGGTTACCATGGAGAGGGTTAGGACCAGGTTACCATGGAGAGGGTTAGGACCAGGTTACCATGGAGAGGGTTAGGACCAGGTTACCATGGAGAGGGTTAGGACCAGGTTACCATGGAGAGGGTTAGGACTAGTTACCATGGAGAGGGTTAGGACCAGGTTACCATGAAGAGGGTTAGGACCAGGTTACCATGAAGAGGGTTAGGACTGGTTACCATGGAGAGGGTTAGGACCAGGTTACCATGGAGAGGGTTAGGACCAGGTTACCATGGAGAGGGTTAGGACCAGGTTACCATGGAGAGTGTTAGGACCAGGTTACCATGGAGAGGGTTAGGACTGGTTACCATGGAGAGGGTTAGGACCAGGTTACCATGGAGAGGGTTAGGACCAGGTTACCATGGAGAGGGTTAGGACCAGGTTACCATGGAGAGGGTTAGGACCAGGTTACCATGGAGAGGGTTAGGACCAGGTTACCATGGAGAGGGTTAGGACCAGGTTACCATGGAGAGGGTTAGGACCAGGTTACCATGGAGAGTGTTAGGACCAGGTTACCATGGAGAGGGTTAGGACCAGGTTACCATGGAGAGGGTTAGGACTGGTTACCATGGAGAGGGCTAGGACCAGGTTACCATGGAGAGGGTTAGGACTGGTTACCATGGAGAGGGTTAGGACCAGGTTACCATGGAGAGTGTTAGGACCAGGTTACTATGGAGAGGGTTAGGACCAGGTTACCATGGAGAGGGTTAGGACCAGGTTACTATGGAGAGGGTTAGGACCAGGTTACCATGGAGAGGGTTAGGACCAGGTTACCATGGAGAGGGTTAGGACCAGGTTACCATGGAGAGGGTTAGGACCAGGTTACCATGGAGAGAGTTAGGACCAGGTTACCATGGAGAGGGTTAGGACCAGGTTACCATGGAGAGGGTTAGGACCAGGTTACCATGGAGAAGGTTAGGACCAGGTTACTATGGAGAGGGTTAGGACCAGGTTACCACGGAGAGGGTTAGGACCAGGTTACCATGGAGAGGGTTAGGACCAGGTTACCATGGAGAGGGTTAGGACCAGGTTACCATGGAGAGGGTTAGGACCAGGTTACCATGGAGAGTGTTAGGACAAGGTTACCATGGAGAGGGTTAGGACCAGGTTGCCATGGAGAGGGTTAGGACCAGGTTACTATGGAGAGGGTTAGGACCAGGTTACCATGGAGAGGGTTAGGACCAGGTTACCATGGAGAGGGTTAGGACCAGGTTACCATGGAGAGGGTTAGGACCAGGTTACCATGGAGAGGGTTAGGACCAGGTTACCATGGAGAGGGTTAGGACCAGGTTACCATGGAGAGGGTTAGGACCAGGTTACCATGGAGAGGGTTAGGACCAGGTTACCATGGAGAGGGTTAGGACCAGGTTACCATGGAGAGGGTTAGGACCAGGTTACCATGGAGAGGGTTAGGACCAGGTTACCATGGAGAGGGTTAGGACCAGGTTACCATGGAAAGGGTTAGGACTGGTTACCATGGAGAGGGTTAGGACTGGTTACCATGGAGAGTGTTAGGACCAGGTTACCATGAAGAGGGTTAGGACCAGGTTACCATGGAGAGTGTTAGGACCAGGTTACCATGGAGAGGGTTAGGACCAGGTTACCATGGAGAGGGTTAGGACCAGGTTACCATGGAGAGGGTTAGGACCAGGTTACCATGGAGAGTGTTAGGACAAGGTTACCATGGAGAGGGTTAGGACCAGGTTGCCATGGAGAGGGTTAGGACCAGGTTACTATGGAGAGGGTTAGGACCAGGTTACCATGGAGAGGGTTAGGACCAGGTTACCATGGAGAGGGTTAGGACCAGGTTACCATGGAGAGGGTTAGGACCAGGTTACCATGGAGAGGGTTAGGACCAGGTTACCATGGAGAGGGTTAGGACCAGGTTACCATGGAGAGGGTTAGGACCAGGTTACCATGGAGAGGGTTAGGACCAGGTTACCATGGAGAGGGTTAGGACCAGGTTACCATGGAGAGGGTTAGGACCAGGTTACCATGGAGAGGGTTAGGACCAGGTTACCATGGAGAGGGTTAGGACCAGGTTACCATGGAGAGGGTTAGGACCAGGTTACCATGGAAAGGGTTAGGACTGGTTACCATGGAGAGGGTTAGGACTGGTTACCATGGAGAGTGTTAGGACCAGGTTACCATGAAGAGGGTTAGGACCAGGTTACCATGGAGAGTGTTAGGACCAGGTTACCATGGAGAGGGTTAGGACCAGGTTACCATGGAGAGGGTTAGGACCAGGTTACCATGGAGAGGGTTAGGACCAGGTTACCATGAAGAGGGTTAGGACCAGGTTACCATGAAGAGGGTTAGGACCAGGTTACCATGGAGAGGGTTAGGACCAGGTTACCATGGAGAGGGTTAGGACCAGGTTACCATGGAGAGGGTTAGGACCAGGTTACCATGGAGAGGGTTAGGACTGGTTACCATGGAGAGGGTTAGGACCAGGTTACCATGGAGAGGGTTAGGACCAGGTTACCATGGAGAGGGTTAGGACAAGGTTACCATGGAGAGGGTTAGGACCAGGTTGCCATGGAGAGGGTTAAGACCAGGTTACTATGGAGAGGGTTAGGACCAGGTTACCATGGAGAGGGTTAGGACCAGGTTACCATGGAGAGGGTTAGGACCAGGTTACCATGGAGAGGGTTAGGACCAGGTTACCATGGAGAGGGTTAGGACCAGGTTACCATGGAGAGGGTTAGGACCAGGTTACCATGGAGAGGGTTAGGACCAGGTTACCATGGAGAGGGTTAGGACCAGGTTACCATGGAGAGGGTTAGGACCAGGTTACCATGGAGAGGGTTAGGACCAGGTTACCATGGAGAGGGTTAGGACCAGGTTACCATGGAGAGGGTTAGGACCAGGTTACCATGGAGAGGGTTAGGACCAGGTTACCATGGAGAGTGTTAGGACCAGGTTACCATGGAGAGGGTTAGGACCAGGTTACCATGGAGAGGGTTAGGACCAGGTTACCATGGAGAGGGTTAGGACCAGGTTACCATGAAGAGGGTTAGGACTGGTTACCATGGAGAGGGTTAGGACCAGGTTACCATGGAGAGGGTTAGGACCAGGTTACCATGAAGAGGGTTAGGACCAGGTTACCATGGAGAGGGTTAGGACCAGGTTACCATGGAGAGGGTTAGGACCAGGTTACCATGAAGAGGGTTAGGACTGGTTACCATGGAGAGGGTTAGGACCAGGTTACCATGGAGAGGGTTAGGACCAGGTTACCATGGAGAGGGTTAGGACTGGTTACCATGGAGAGGGTTAGGACCAGGTTACCATGGAGAGGGTTAGGACCAGGTTACCATGGAGAGTGTTAGGACCAGGTTACCATGGAGAGGGTTAGGACCAGGTTACCATGGAGAGGGTTAGGACCAGGTTACCATGGAGAGGGTTAGGACCAGGTTACCATGGAGAGGGTTCGGACCAGGTTACCATGGAGAGGGTTAGGACCAGGTTACCATGAAGAGGGTTAGGACTGGTTACCATGGAGAGTGTTAGGACCAGGTTACCATGGAGAGTGTTAGGACCAGGTTACCATACGCAGCTGGAGAGGACATGGAGAGGGTTAGGACCAGGTTACCATGGAGAGGGTTAGGACCAGGTTACCATGGAGAGGGTTAGGACCAGGTTACCATGGAGAGGGTTAGGACTGGTTACCATGGAGAGGGTTAGGACCAGGTTACCATGGAGAGGGTTAGGACCAGGTTACCATGGAGAGGGTTAGGACCAGGTTACCATGGAGAGGGTTAGGACGAGGTTACCATGGAGAGGGTTAGGACCAGGTTACCATGGAGAGTGTTAGGACAAGGTTACCATGGAGAGGGTTAGGACCAGGTTACCATGGAGAGAGTTAGGACCAGGTTGCCATGGAGAGGGTTAGGACCAGGTGCACTAGTGTTGACCAGGGCCCTATTCTCTATGTAGTGCACTACTTTTGACCAGGGCCCTATTCTCTATGTAGTGCACTAGTGTTGACCAGGGCCCTATTCTCTATGTAGTGCACTACTTTTGACCAGGGCCCTATTCTCTATGTAGTGCACTAGTGTTGACCAGGGCCCTATTTTCTATGTAGTGCACTAGTGTTGACCAGGGCCCTATTCTCTACACAGTGCACTACTTTTGACCAGGGCCCTATTCTCTACACAGTGCACTACTTTTGACCAGGGCCCTATTCTCTACATAGTGCACTACTTTTGACCAGGGCCCATGGGGCTGTATAGGGAATAGGATGCCATTAGGGAAACAACCACCAGCTCCGTTCTTCTCTCCCTCTGTGTTGCAGCAGCAGAAGAGGTAGATATAGAGGTGATTAAAGACTGACCGATGAGCATGAGGAAAGCGTTGATGACCAGGAAAGCGATGGCTCCAGCTGTAAACCCATAGGATCCTATTGGAGAGATGTGCAGCAAGGGGCCTGAGAAAACAACACAGAGATGTTTCACTGAAACAGGCAACAGAGCATGGAGACAGAAACAACAACAACCACAACAACAACATCAACATCAACATCAACAACAACAACATCAACAACAACATTAACAACAACATTAACAACAACATCAACAACAACATCAACAACAACATCAACAACAACCACATCAACAACAACATCAACATCAACATTAACAACAACATTAACAACAACATCAACAACAACATCAACAACAACAACATCAACAACATCAACAACATCAACATTAACAACAACCACATCAACAACAACAAAATCAACAACAACAACAACATCAACAACAACATCAACAACAACAACAACATCAACAACAACATCAACAACAACCACATCAACAACAACAACAACATCAACAACAACAACAACATTAACAACAACATCAACAACAACATTAACAACAACATTAACAACAACATCAACAACCACATCAACAACAACATCAACAACAACAAAATCAACAACAACATCAACAACAACAACATTAACAACAACATCAACAACAACATTAACAACAACATTAACAACAACATCAACAACCACATCAACAACAACATCAACAACAACAACATCAACAACAACAACAACAACATCAACAGCAACAACAACATCAACAACAACATCAACAACAACAACAGGGTACCAGGTAATAACATGGCTATATACACAGGGTAGAAGAGGTAGAAGCTGTTCAGGGTCCTGTTGGTTGCAGACTTGGTGCATCGGTACCGCTTGTCGTGTAGTAGCAGAGAGAACATTCTATGGGTTGGGTGGCTGGAGTCTGAATTTTATGGGGTTTTCCTAGTTATGCAAAAACTTAACTTGAGTTAGGATTGGTTAGGGTTAGCTTGAAGTCATCCACATACCTGTGAAGCGGTACCACGTCCAGGTGGCCCAGACAGACAGGTAGAAGGATGGGATGATGGAGCCAAACCTCTGTCCTCCTCTGACCTGCAGCCTGCTGACGAACCCCTGTACCACCGCTCCAGATACCAGAACCCAGGGAACACTCAGCCGTAGGAAGGACACGCTCTGACTGGATGAGGCCGCGTGGAGCGCCGAGAGAGCGGCCACGCCGTTGGTCAGGTAGAACAGAGCGTCAGGGATCTGATTGGTCAGGGACGATGCTGATGATGATGAAGGCAGCGCCCCCTGGAGTTTCCCCGGGGAGCAAAAGCAGGACAGGATGGAGCGGAGACGGTCGGAGGAGATGGGCTGAGGACCCACCGGGATCAGACTCTTCTCAGCGATGGTGTTGATGAGGCGGCAAAATGTCCCGTAGAGCGAAGCGGAGGCGAACAGGGAACAGGACACCCCAAAGAACATGTAGTACCCCTGGAGGGGGATCTGGGGGACGGTGGAGATGGACAGCAGCAAGAACAGAGCATTATGGGTAACCTCCAGGGTGTCATTACTCAGACTGACCACTAGGAGGAGGAGCGCCACCGCCACGAAGAACCAATCACCAACCATCGCCTGTCTCCCAGTAGCCACCTCTCCCTTTGACTCCGACACGATCACAGCCGACAACACGAACTCCTCCCACGCCTTGGTAAGCCAGTAGGTGGCATGCAGGCCAGCCTTGGTGACCAGGTAGCCATCTTGCCGCAGGTGAGCGTAGTAGCTGGAGAGGAGTTGAGCAGCAGAGATGATGGAGATCCACACAGCACCCAGGGAGAAGGACGTGACGTATCCAAAGCTGTAGAACAACATGATGAAGGGAGACACCGTGTCACAGAAGAAGAAGAGGGCCTGGGGTTCAGCGTACTTGGTGTTCTTCTTCTTCTCCTGTCCCAGGCTCTGGGCGCTGGCCGCAGGGCTGTTGGTCCCCAGCAGGAGCACGTTGAACAGGGGCGTGCCGAACCCCTTGAGGACATAGCGCTGCGCCAGACCTTTCACCAACAGGGCGGCGCTGCCGTACACGGCGAAAAGGAGGATGAGGAGTTCTAGAATGCCAGAGACGACCAGTGGCCA
This sequence comes from Salvelinus alpinus, assembly GCF_045679555.1. Classification (NCBI taxonomy): domain Eukaryota; kingdom Metazoa; phylum Chordata; class Actinopteri; order Salmoniformes; family Salmonidae; genus Salvelinus; species Salvelinus alpinus. The sequence continues at coordinate 86,911,490 of NC_092092.1, read as the reverse complement.
GGCCGACAACACGCCCACCGCCACAGCCTCAAACAGCAGGGTCAGCGTGATGGCGCCGAACACGAAGGGCATGATGACGTTTACCGTGGCAGAGCAGAAGGCCAATAGGAAGGATAGAAGGATGTAGGGGACCAATCCCGCGATGGCGGACTGGGAGATGGGCAGGGATATGTTGGTCGTGAGGGCAGTGAGCGGGGTCATGTTACTCATCAGGTCATGTGACAGTGTCAGGTTAGGTGTGATTGGTTGGGACGCACCCAGGAAGATGCGTGTGGCACCATAGCTGCCCCAGAGAGCTGCGTAGCCAATGAAGGCGGTGCCACTCAGGTGGTCGTATTTACGGAACGACAGGAGGCCGGCAATCAGCTGACACACTCCACCTATCAGGATGAGATGAACACCTGAAAACACAACACAGTGATGTTGAACATCCACCTGAAAACACAACACAGTGATGTTGAACATCCACCTGAAACACAACACAGTGATGTTGAACATCCACCTGAAACACATCACAGTGATGTTGAACATCCACCTGAAACACAACACAGTGATGTTGAACATCCACCTGAAACACAACACAGTGATGTTGAACATCCACCTGAAACACAACACAGTGATGTTGAACAACCACCTGAAACACAACACAGTGATGTTGAACATCCACCTGAAACACAACACAGTGATGTTGAACATCCACCTGAAACACAACACAGTTAGTGATGTTGAACATCCACCTGAAACACAACACAGTGATGTTGAACAAACTCCTGAAACACAACACAGTGATGTTGAACATCCACCTGAAACACAACACAGTGATGTTGAACAACCACCTGAAACACAACACAGTGATGTTGAACAACCACCTGAAACACAACACAGTGATGTTGAACAACCACCTGAAACACAACACAGTGATGTTGAACATCCACCTAAAACACAACACAGTGATGTTGAACATCCACCTGAAACACAACACAGTGATGTTGAACATCCACCTGAAACACATCACAGTGATGTTGAACATCCACCTGAAACACATCACAGTGATGTTGAACATCCACCTGAAACACAACACAGTGATGTTGAACATCCACCTGAAACACAACACAGTGATGTTGAACATCCACCTGAAACACAACACGGTGATGTTGAACATCCACCTGAAACACAACACAGTGATGTTGAACATCCACCTAAAACACAACACAGTGATGTTGAATATCCACCTGAAACACAACACAGTGATGTTGAACATCCACCTGAAACACAACACGGTGATGTTGAACATCCACCTGAAACACAACACGGTGATGTTGAACATCCACCTGAAACACAACACAGTGATGTTGAACATCCACCTGAAAACACAACACAGTGATGTTGAACATCCACCTGAAACACAACACAGTGATGTTGAACATCCACCTGAAACACATCACAGTGATGTTGAACATCCACCTGAAACATAACAAGAACAGGGAAGAGAGTAGGGTTGGTCGTGGTGAAAGTGAATGTGAAGGTGATCATGATTGATTGATTGATTAGCGTACCTGCCAGAATGTTCTCCACCCCCTCGGCAGGTACTCCGGTTCTAGCTGTGTTGAAGTTCTGCAGTAGAACCAGGAACGCACTGATCCCATTGGCCAACATACCCAACACCCCCGGCTCCCCATAGAAACTGGCGGGAAAACCATCCAAGGTTGCCATGGCGTCAGTGGTTTAGCTACAGCTGTACAACAACAGAGAAGATCAGAATATCATGTCAACATGAGAGAGACAACTGTAAAATAAAGAAAGAGAGAGAGAGAGACAACTGTAAAATAAAGAAAGAGAGAGAGAGACAACTGTAAAATAAAGAAAGAGAGAGAGAGAGACAACTGTAAAATAAAGAAAGAGAGAGAGAGAGACAACTGTAAAATAAAGAAAGAGAGAGAGAGACAACTGTAAAAAAAAGAAAGAGAGAGAGAGAGATGGATGAAGTTATTCAGTAGGCTTTTATTCCAGCCTCAGGTCAAATGTTTAACCACAAGGTTCTAGAGTCCCCCTTGGCTCCCTCTTTCCTATGGGGAACCTGGTCAAAAGTAGTGCACTACAGTATATAGGGAGTAGGGGCACATTTAGGATGCAGACTAGCTGGTGTAGTTGGCTTGTCTGTCTGTCAACACGCTCCTCCAACCCAGGGCTGAGACTACCTACGACTTCCTCTAGCTATACACTCAAACCTAATAGTTGCTCTTTTCTATATCCTGTGGAATGGAAATAAAGTATAAATGTGTTTCTGGTATAAATGTGTTTTGGACAATAAACCAGAAGATATATTACATGTTTTGATGACTGGATAGATGACACAGACAGACCCTCCTCTCTCAGACAGACAGACAGACAGACAGACAGACAGACAGACAGACAGACAGACAGACAGACAGACAGACAGACAGACAGACAGACAGACCCTCCTCTCTCAGACAGACAGACAGACAGACAGATCCTCCTCTCTCAGACAGACAGACAGACAGACAGATCCTCCTCTCTCAGACAGACAGACAGACAGACAGACAGACAGACAGACAGACAGACAGACAGACAGACAGACAGACAGACAGACAGACAGACAGACAGACAGACAGACAGACAGACAGACAGACAGACAGACAGACAGACAGACAGACAGACAGACAGACAGACAGAAAGACAGACAGACAGACAGACAGACAGACAGACAGACAGACAGACAGACAGACAGACAGACAGACAGACAGACAGACAGACAGACAGACAGACAGACAGACAGACAGACAGACAGACAGACAGACAGACAGACAGATATTCTTCATGCTAACTGATCCTAGCTCAGCAGTCCTAGTCTGACAGGTTTCCTAGATACAGCCCAGGTCAGATTTATCTCAATACTTATCTGTGAACATAAAGATCACAGCTCCCTCTAGATGGAACCCAGGAAACTACACTTGTTATGAGAAAACATGTATGAATGAATACAGTATATCTGTTAGACAGTCATACAGTATATCTGTTAGACAGTCATACAGTATATCTGTTAGACTGTCATACAGTATATCTGTTAGACTGTCATACAGTATATCTGTTAGACTGTCATACAGTATATATGTTAGACTGTCATACAGTATATCTGTTAGACTGTCATACAGTATATCTGTTAGACTGTCATACAGTATATCTGACTGTCATACAGTATATCTGACTGTCATACAGTATATCTGTTAGACTGTCATACAGTATATCTGTTAGACTGTCATACAGTATATCTGTTAGACTGTCATACAGTATATCTGTTAGACTGTCATACAGTATATCTGTTAGACTGTCATACAGTATATCTCTTAGACTGTCATACAGTATATCTGTTAGACTGTCATACAGTATATCTGTTAGACTGTCATACAGTATATCTGTTAGACTGTCATACAGTATATCTGACTGTCATTCAGTATATCTGACTGTCATACAGTACATCTGACTGTCATACAGTATATCTGTTAGACTGTCATACAGTATATCTGACTGTCATACAGTATATCTGTTAGACTGTCATACAGTATATCTGTTAGACTGTCATACAGTATATCTGACTGTCATACAGTATATCTGACTGGCATACAGTATATCTGACTGTCATACAGTATATCTGTTAGACTGTCATACAGTATATCTGTTAGACTGTCATACAGTACATCTGTTAGACTGTCATACAGTATATCTGACTGTCATACAGTATATCTGACTGTCATACAGTATATCTGACTGGCATACAGTATATCTGACTGTCATACAGTATATCTGTTAGACTGTCATACAGTATATCTGTTAGACTGTCATACAGTATATCTGTTAGACTGTCATACAGTATATCTGTTAGACTGTCATACAGTATATCTGACTGTCATACAGTATATCTGACTGTCATACAGTATATCTGACTGTCATAAAGTATATCTGTTAGACTGTCATACAGTATATCTGACTGTCATACAGTATATCTGACTGTCATACAGTACATCTGACTGTCATACAGTATATCTGACTGTCATACAGTATATCTGACTGTCATACAGTACATCTGTTAGACTGTCATACAGTATATCTGTTAGACTGTCATACAGTATATCTGTTAGACTGTCATACAGTATATCTGACTGTCATACAGTATATCTGACTGTCATACAGTATATCTGACTGTCATACAGTATATCTGACTGTCATACAGTATATCTGACTGACATACAGTATATCTGACTGTCATACAGTCTATCTGTTAGACTGTCATACAGTACATCTGACTGTCATACAGTATATCTGACTGTCATACAGTATATCTGTTAGACTGTCATACAGTATATCTGACTGTCATACAGTATATCTGACTGTCATACAGTATATCTGTTAGACTGTCATACAGTATATCTGACTGTCATACAGTATATCTGACTGTCATACAGTATATCTGACTGTCATACAGTATATCTGACTGTCATACAGTATATCTGGCTGTCATACAGTACATCTGTTAGACTGTCATACAGTATATCTGACTGTCATACAGTATATCTGTTAGACTGTCATACAGTATATCTGACTGTCATACAGTACATCTGACTGTCATACAGTATATCTGACTGTCATACAGTATATCTGACTGTCATACAGTATATCTGACTGTCATACAGTATATCTGTTAGACTGTCATACAGTACATCTGTTAGACTGTCATACAGTATATCTGTTAGACTGTCTTACAGTATATCTGACTGTCATACAGTATATCTGTTAGACTGTCATACAGTATATCTGACTGTCATACAGTATATCTGACTGTCATACAGTATATCTGACTGTCATACAGTATATCTGACTGTCATACAGTATATATGTTAGACTGTCATACAGTATATCTGTTAGACTGACATACAGTATATCAGACTGTCATACAGTATATCTGTTAGACTGTCACACAGTATATCTGACTGTCATACACTATATATGTTAGACTGTCATACAGTATATCTGACTGTTATACAGTATATCTGTTAGACTGTCATACAGTATATCTGACTGTCATACAGTATATCTGTTAGACTGTCATACAGTATATCTGACTGTCATACAGTATATCTGACTGTCATACAGTATATCTGACTGTCATACAGTATATCTGTTAAACTATCATACAGTATATCTGTTAGACTGTCATACAGTACATCTGACTGTCATACAGTATATCTGACCTTCATACAGTATATCTGTCTGTCATACAGTATATTTGACTGTCATACAGTATATCGGACTGTCATACAGTACATCTGACTGTCATACAGTATATCTGACTGTCATACAGTATATCTGTTAGACTGTCATACAGTATATATGTTAGACTGTCATACAGTATATTTGACTGTCATACAGTACATCTGACTGTCATACAGTATATCTGACTGTCATACAGTATATCTGACTGTCATACAGTATATCTGTTAGACTGTCATACAGTATATCTGTTAGACTGTCATACGGTATATTTGACTGTCATACAGTATATCTGACTGTCATACAGTACATCTGACTGTCATACAGTATATCTGACTGTCATACAGTATATCTGACTGTCATACAGTATATCTGACTGTCATACAGTATATCTGATTGTCATACAGTATATCTGACTGTCATACAGTATATCTGACTGTCATACAGTATATCTGTTAGACCGTCATACAGTATATATGTTAGACTGTCATACAGTATATCTGACTGTCATACAGTACATCTGACTGTCATACAGTATATCTGACTGTCATACAGTATATCTGTTAGACTCTCATACAGTATATCTGACTGTCATACAGTATATCTGACCTTCATACAGTATATCTGACTGTCATACTGTACATGTAACAGCAAGTATAGTATTCAGTTGTTGGAGGACTGGTTTTAGTTTAGTAACTATTAGAGAGGGATTCTAGTATTTCATATCAGACCTCTCTCTCTCTCTCTCTCTCTCTCTCTCTCTCTCTCTCTCTCTCTCTCTCTCTCTCTCTCTCTGTCTCTCTCTCTCTCTCTCTCTCTCTCTCACCATTTCTCCACTGAGAGTCTCTGCTAACTTGTCAGACAACTTCTCCACAGTGCTAAAAGCTGTTTTTAACATTCTCTGTTTTCATGATTTGGTCAATATTTACATCAATACATGTTATTTATAATCGTGCCATGAATGTTCTAATATATGACATTGTTTTATCCAAAACTAGCCTATACAGTGCATTTACACAAGGAAGAGACAGACAGAGAGGTTTTACCTGCTGGTGGACAAGATGGTAATAATGACGATGGTCAGGCAGAGAGAGAGAAGAGGTGATGCTGGGACGGAGAGAGAGAAAGACTGTTAAGCTGTTGCTCTAGAGGAATGTTGATGTTTATCACCAGAGGTATCCTCTCTTCAGGGTGGGAGGAGTTTCTGGAATTCCCCCTGGTCCCACCTTGAGTGGTGACATCATACCTTACCTAAGAAGTCAATGACTTCCTTCTGATTATGATGATGATGATGATGAGGAGGAAAAATCTCAGCGTGTGATTGGAGAAGAGGTGGTGTTACTGGAAGTTCCTGCCCCTCTCCCTGTTATGTAACAGTTCAGACCTTTTGTCCATTCTGCAGTATATAAGACAGGCAGACCTCACCTGAGAGACAACCTGCATCCTCTACCTACGCTACATCATCCACCCATCGATCCCACGTCAACAAAGAAGAGAGAGAACGAGGAGAAACAGAGAGAAGAGACAGAAACGACCAAGCAGAGGACAGGCAAACATCCAAGGAAGAGTTGAACCACAGAGAGAGTGAAGACAGACAGACAGACAGACATGCTCTCCAAAGTACAGGTAAGACTCAGTCATGTGGTCAATATGGTCACCAGGCATAACCTACAGCATATGAGACTTATATTAAATTATTTAGTTTGAAATGTACAGGTCTCTTTCTGTTCAACTGCCTCATTGTGTTAGAGACCTAGAAACCTGTCAGTATATTAGTAGTATTTCTATGTTTTTCGTTGTCTCTGATTGGGAACCATACTTAGGTAGCCTTTTTTCCCTCCTGTCTTTGTGGGAAGTTGAATTTGTTTAGGGCACTTTGCCTTTGAGCTTCACGGTTTGTTTTTGTAGTGTTTATTGTTTTATGTTTGGCGTTCTAAAAATAAGAGAAAATGTACCATCTGTACCCACGCTGCACCTTGGTCCTCTCCTTTTAACGGCCGTGACACCTAGACACCTGTCAGTACATTAGTAGAGTTAGTACTGTTACCCTCTGGCTCAGTATCTGGCATAGTACTGTTACCCTCTGGCTCAGTATCTGGCATAGTGCTGTTACCCTCTGGCTCAGTATCTGGCATAGTATTGTTACCCTCTGGCTCAGTATCTGGCATAGTATTGTTACCCTCTGGCTCAGTATCTGGCATAGTATTGTTACCCTCTGGCTCAGTATCTGGCATAGTACTGTTACCCTCTGGCTCAGTATCTGGCATAGTACTGTTACCCTCTGGCTCAGTATCTGGCATAGTACTGTTACCCTCTGGCTCAGTATCTGGCATAGTATTGTTACCCTCTGGCTCAGTATCTGGCATAGTATTGTTACCCTCTTGCTCAGTATCTGGAATAGTATTGTTACCCTCTGGCTCAGTATCTGGCATAGTATTGTTAATAACCCTCTGGCTCAGTATCTGGCATAGTATTGTTACCCTCTGGCTCAGTATCTGGCATAGTATTGTTACCCTCTTGCTCAGTATCTGGCATAGTATTGTTACCCTCTGGCTCAGTATCTGGCATAGTATTGTTAATAACCCTCTGGCTCAGTATCTGGCATAGTACTGTTACCCTCTGGCTCAGTATCTGGCACAGTGTTGCTACCCTCTGGCTCAGTATCTGGCATAGTACTGTTACCCTCTGGCTCAGTATCTGGCTCAGTGTTGTTACCCTCTTGCTCAGTATCTGGCATAGTATTGTTACCCTCTGGCTCAGTATCTGGCATAGTGTTGTTAAT